>NW_004444283.1:466213-500754 GCF_000243295.1 Trichechus manatus latirostris | reverse complement strand
TAAAAAAAAAAAAAAAACTCCAAACAACAACAAAAAAGCCTTAGCTCAGACAGCTTCACTGGAGAATTCTACCAAACATTCAGGAAACGGCTCATACCAGTACTACTCCAACTATTTTAGTGCATAGAAAAGGAAGGAATACTCCTGAATTCATTCTTTGAAGCTAGCATAATCCTGATACCAAAGCCAGGCAAAGACTCTACAAAATAAAGAAAATTGCAGACCCATATCTCTCATGAATATAGATGCAAAAATTCGCAACAAAATTCTAACCAACAGAATTCAACATCATATCAAAAAAAAAAAAAAAAAATACACCACGACCAAGACCAAGTGGGATTCATACCAGGTATGCAAGAATGGTTCAACATTAGAAAATCAATTGACATAATCCACCAATAGATAGAACAAAAGAAAAATCACATGATCATCTCAATCGACACAGGAAAGGTATTTGATAAAGCCTAACACCCATTTCTGACAAAAACTCTCAATAAAATAGGAATAGAAGGGAAATTCCTCAACATAATAAAGGGTATCTATACAAAACTAACAGCCAACATCATTCTCAATGCAGAAAGGCTGAAAGCATTCCCCCTGAGAACAGGAACAAGACAAGGATGCCCTTTATCACCACTCCTATTTACCATTGTGCTGGAAGTCCTAGCTAGAGCAATAAGGCAAGAAAAAGAAATAAAAGGCATCCAAATTGGAAAGGAAGAAGTAAAACTATCACTATTTGCAGACTACATGATCCTATACATAAAGAACCCCAAAGATTCCACAAGAAAACTACTGGAACTAATGGAAAGTTTCAGCAGAGTAGCAGGACACAAGATCAACATACAAAAATAAGTTAGATTCCTATACATCAAAAAAGAGAACTTCTAAAAGGAAATCAGGAAAACAACACCATTTATAATACCCCCTAAAAAGATAAAATACGTAGGAATAAATCTAACCAGGGACATAAAGACCTATACAAAGAAAACTATAAAACACTATTGCAAAGAAACCAAAAGAGACCTACGTAATAGAAAAACATAACATGCTGATGGATAGGAAGACTCAACACTGTGAAAATATCAATTCTACCCAAAGTGACCTACAAATATAATGCAATTCCGATCCAAATACCAACAACGTTCTTTAACAAGGTGGAAAAACTAACCACCAACTTTACACAGAAAGGAAAGAGGCCCCAGATAAGCAAAGCATTATTGAAGAAAAAGAGCAAAGTAGGAGGCCTCACACTACCTCATCTCAAAACCTACTATACAGCCACAGTAGTCCAAACAGCCTGGTACTGGTACAATGATAGACACATAGATCAGTGGAACAGAATCGATAACCCAGATGTAAATCCATCCACCTATGGTCAGCTGAACTTTGACAAAGGCCCAAAGTCCATTAAATAGGGGAAAAGACAAGCTTTTTAGCAAATGGTGGTGGCAAAACCAGATGTGCATCTGTAAAACAATGAAACAGGACCCATATCTCACACCATACACAAAAACTAATTCAAAATGGATCAAAGACCTAAATATAAAACCTAAAACAATAAATATCATGGAAGAAAAAATAGGGGCAACACTAGTGTCTCTAATACATGGCATAAATAGAATTCAGACCATAACTAACAATACACAAACTCCAGAAGATAAACTTGATAACTGGGGGCTCCTAAAAATTAAATACTTATGCTCATCAAAAGACTTCACCTACAGACTAGGAAAAAAAAATTGACTACGACATATCCAACAAGGGTCTAACCTCTAAAAACTATAGAATACTTCAACACCTCAAAAGCAAAATGACAAATAATCCCATTGAAAAATGGGCAAGTGATATGAACAAGACACTTCACCAAAAGAGACATTCAGGCAGTTAACAGACACATGAGGAAATGCTAGTGATCATTAGCCATTAGAGAAATGTAAATCAAAACTACAATGAGATACTATCTCACCCCAACATTACTGAAATTAATTTAAAAAAAAAACAGAAATAACAAATGTTGGAGAGGTTGTGCTGAGAATGGAACTCTTATGCACTGCTGGTGGCAATGCAAAATGGTACAACTATGGAAATCAATATGGCTCCTCCTTAAGAAGCTAGAAATAGAAATATCACAAGATCCAGCAATCTCACTTCTAGGAATATATCCTAGAGATACAAGAGCTATCACACAGGTAGATATGTGCACACCCATGCTCATTGCAGCATTATTCACAATAGCAAAAAGATGGAAACAACCTAAGTGTCCATCAACAGATGAATGGATAAACAAACTATGGTACATACACACAATGGAACAATGATGAATCCGTGAAACAGCCATAACATGGATGAATGTGGAGGGCATTATGCTGAGTGAAATAACTCACTCACAAAAGGACAAATATTGTATGAGACCACTATTATAAAAACTCAAGAAAAGAATTACACACAGGAAAAAACAATCTTTGTTGGTTATGAGGAGAGGAGGGGTAGAGAGGGAAAATCACTAACTAGTTAGTTGACAAGTGTTAACTTTTGTGAAGGGAAAGACAACATACAATATAAGGGAAGTCAGCACAGCTTGACTGAGACCAAGTCATAGAAGCTTTATAGGCACATCCAAACACACTGGAGAACTGAGTTACTGGGGCTGAGGGCTGGGGACCATGGTTTCGGGTGACATATAGGTCAATTGGCATAAAATAGTTCATAATGAAAATGTTCTACATCTTACTTTGGCGAGTAGCATCTGGTGTCCTAAAAGCATCTAAGCAGCCATCTAAGATACATCTATTGGCCCCAGCATGCTCAGAGCAAATGAAAATGAAGAAAATCAAGACACAAGGAAAATACTAGTCCAAAGGACTAATGGACCACATGAACCACAGCCTCCACTAGCCTGAGCCCAGAAGAACTAGATGGTGCCCAGCTACCACCACCAACTTCTCTGACAGGGATCACAATAGAGGGGCCCGGAAAGAGCAGGAAAATATAGAACAAAATTCAAATTCACAAAAAAAGACCAGACTTACTGGTCTGACAGTGACTGGAGGAACCTCCAAGACTGTGGCCCCTGGACACCGTGCTAACTCAGAACTAAAGCCACTTCTGAAGTCCACCTTTCATCCAAAGATTAGATAATCCTATAAAACCTGGTTTGCAGTGGTTAAGAGCTCGACAGCTAACCAAAAAGTAGGCAGTTCAAGTCCACCAGCCACTCCTTGGAAACTCTATGGGGTAGTTCTACTTTGTCCTATAGGGTCACTATGATTCGGAATCGACTTGATGGCAAGGGTTTTTTTTTTTTTTTTAATAAAGCAAACAATAACACACGTGAGGAACTTGTTTCTCAGTTCTCCATTCAATCAAGTATAGGAGACCAAATGGACAACATCTGCCCAAAACTAAAGACAAGAAGGCAGGAAGGGACAGGACAACTGGATGAATGGACACTGAGGCTCCAAAGTGCAAAGGGAAAGGGGGAGAGTGCTAACATATTGCAGGGATTGCAACTAATGTCACAGAACAATTTGGGTATAAAATTTTTGAATGAAAAACTAATTTGCACTGTAAACTTTCACCTGCAACACAATAAAATTAAAAAGCAATCCTCAAAACAACACAGGATGTTTGAATGGACTGCTGTTGAAAGCAGTAATAGATTTTCAAAATGAGGCCTGAGAAAGTCTTAATACTTTGTTGATATAGGAACAGGAAATGGTGAATAAGAGCAGCTTGTTGGGGAGACAGCCTGTGTAGCTGACTGCTCCATGGAATTGATATTCAATCTCACTAATAAGTGAATATTAAAATTAAATATGTGATTGGAAAGAATGAGAACATTGATATAGTGAAGGTTATTTTTAGATGGGTACTCTCATATATTACCTGTATATTTTTGTTATATTAGAACAGCCAAAAATAAATATTGGAAATAACTCTAAATATTTTTATAATTAATATTTGTTCTTGAAATCACAGTCAAGATAATATGATTGCACTTTTGGCAAAATGTATCTTTTCATATGGAGAAAATGAAAATTAAATAGTAGGAACACAGTAAAATTTAGATAAGCTTGAATCTAGGGTTGGTTAAGTTCTATTTTATTGAAATTTTGAAAGAAGATTGTAAGTATAAATAGTATATTATTTCATAGAATAAATCTTAGACAAAACTTTTATTAGCTTAAATTCCTCCATGGTCTTAGGATCCTATCAAATTTCCTCAAGTTTCTTTGTTACTCTGGAAACTGAATCAATATTTTCTCCCTTATACCTGAAACAGTTTTTTAACGAAAGAGAAGGAACAAGATACACTTTCCTACAGAGTACCTAAGACAAATATTTGAGCCTTCGAAATCAGATTTAAGTTTTGCAACTAGCATTCTTGTTAAACTTTACTCTGAAACTGAACTTTTTCTGCCAGTACAAGACTATCCATACACCTTTAAAAATATTTTTTATTATTCCTAATTTACTGATTTTGTAGAAGTAAAACACAGTATAGTTATGAAACATCTAGAGCACACTATGTGTTCCTAGTAGTGAAAGGCAGCACTTCCTAAAAGGTAACCGTCCAAATTAAAACAAACGAAAATCAATACACACAAGAGTCCATTTATCATACAAAATTGCTGTCTCCTTTTCTGTCTCATTTTTGTCATTCTAATTATATACTTTTCGTGATACTTAGTCTAGGTCAAAAGAATGCACACTTTTTCCTGCCAGTAGCAAAAGGAGGTAAAGCAAGAATATGGTGGGAAGACATTGCAAAAGACACAGTATTAAATTTGCTTTAGACTTGCTGCCTACTACTTTAGTAATAAAACTTTAATTAAAAAGAAAACTAGTATTTTTTTTCCAAATAATGATAACTCTACTCTCTTCATGGTTTTTAATTTAATTACTATTCTGTCTATATAAAAGTAATATAAACAGATTTTGTAAACATGATAGTGGTAGAAAATTTATAAGTACAATAACTAACAACTTTTGAACACTCCAAAGGCAACCACTTTGGAGACTTTGCTGCCATGTGTATTTGCACTATTATTTTTCCAAAGCATTTTAAATGCACAAATTTCTGTAGCTTACTTATATTTTTAAATTTTTTAAATGTTGCTAAATGAACCTTTTTGATAGCAAAGGAAAAAGGTACTAACAGAAAAAAAAATCAGTAATGGAAATACTCTCTATGATTTTATTTCCTCATGAGGAAAATGGGAAAAGTTATCTGACAACTTTCTATTGGCAACTTGATAATGAAAAGTATAGGAAGAACCTAGCAGAGTGTTTGGAGTATAGAAAACCCTTTGAAAAGGCTAGTTTATTTCTCTTATCCTCTAACACCCTGAAATTGGAGCAATAAATAACTTGAAGAGTAAACCTAGGTTATAATTTAATTTTTGGAGGAGAGACACAGTCACATATTAATTGATTTCAAGGAACATTATTTCAGGTTGAGCACTATGTGTCAGGCACTGTGTCAGGAATTTAGAAGATGGTAATAAAAGTGACTTGATGCCAGGCAGGAACTTACAGTCAAGAGAGGGTGTCAAAAATAAATTTTATCTAATATATATGATGATTAGTTGCAGTCCTACATTCATTATTGTCATAATTAACAGAAAAGATTACATGATTGCATATTATCTCTAAAAGAAAGTGTAGGTAATGAGATTTACAGATTCACACTAGTTATAGACTCATCTACATGTAGATGTGCAGGCAACCAGAAAGATTCATTTTCCCCTGCACCTGATAGCGCTGGTTTTGATAAATTAAGTATGGTAACAATAAACAAGATACACACTTGGGAAATTTTATGACAAGAACCATCTCAAAGTGAATTTTAATACCTAGACTACTATAATTCCTCCACAACATGTTTATAATAAAAACGCTGACAGGTTTTCGGTATTATTATTATAAAGTGTCAATGACATAAAGAAACTTTTTTTAGTTGCTGTTAAATGTACTGGGTAGTGAAACATATTTAAGTAAAACATGAAAATTACTCTAAGAGGTTTATAAATTAATCCATTTAGCGTCAGAATCTTAGGAGACAGGCGATTAAAGTCTAGATTTAGATTTTAGGAATAAATGCATTTATTCCTAAAATCGTTACCAAAATCACATATGATGTAAATACTACTTATTGACATTGCTTAAAATGAATTCCTCAGTTTCTTTATCTTTATTAGCATTATCATTATTGTTGAAGGCAATTGTTGTACTTGAAAAATGAGTGGGCATACATAAGCCAGAGAAGCAGGATCCAACTACCCTATTCCTGCAAAGTCCTAGTGCCCATAAAATTCATATAGGAGTGGGGAAAATATGTTCTCTGGTTTAGTAGACATCTTGTGCTTGTCTTTCTGGTATCTAAACTTTCTGTTATGGCACTACCATTATTCCATTCTTTTCTTATTTATAAAATGTTTCATACATTCATTATGTGAGTTTATTATTGTGTATAAATTCTGAACGCCTATTTGCCACATGAAGTTGAATTATAATCTAATATTATTTGAGATTCAAGTGTTTTCAGTGAGGTTGACTCTACCCACAGCAGAAGTGGGTACATAAGCAAATCTTGGTCAATCACAGACACTGACAGATCTATAAGCCTCTAGTCACTTTTATTGGTTCAGGGATAATTGCCTGAACTAAATCATATCAAAGAGAATTAATAAAAGAATTTGTTTGGACTCACTGAGACAGAACATCTTTTATTTCCTTTGGAATTAATACCAAAAGTAATATATATTTGGATTGCCAAGGGCTACAGGGTAGATAGGCCTATATGACAATCTATCCATTCAGAGGAGATCTGAAGCAGTAGTTGTAGAGAGATTCAATTGATGGTGCGATCTGATCCTCTGTTTTAATCCAAACAAAAACATCAACCTGAATATGATATTTTAAGCTTTGAAAGGCTATAATATC
This sequence comes from Trichechus manatus latirostris, assembly GCF_000243295.1. Classification (NCBI taxonomy): domain Eukaryota; kingdom Metazoa; phylum Chordata; class Mammalia; order Sirenia; family Trichechidae; genus Trichechus; species Trichechus manatus. Next base: position 493,806 of record NW_004444283.1, on the reverse strand, counting down.
CTGGTTTTGCTTAAACCAGTTTCAGTTGACTTTTCATCATATGTAAACTGTTATGGATTGAATTGTGTCCCCCAAAAATGTGTGCAAACTTGGCTAGGCCACGATTCCCAGTATTGTGTGATTGTCCACAATTTTGTCATCTGATGTGATTTTCCTATGTGTTGTAAATCCTATCTCTATGATGCTAATGATATGGGAGTAGTGGCAGTTATGCTAATGAGGCAGGACACAATCTATAAGATTAAGTTATGTTTTAAGCCAATCTCTTTTGAGATTTAAAAGAGAGAAGTGGGCAGAGACAGGGGAACCTCATACCACCAAGACCGTAGTGCCAGGAGAAGAGTGTGTCCTTTGGACCCAGGGTCCCTGCACTGAGAAGCTCCTAGTTAAGGGGAAGATTGATGACAAAAGGTCTTCCTCTAGAGCTGACAGACAGAGAAAGCCTTCCCCTAGAGCTGGCACTCTGAATTTGGACTTCTATCTTCTTAGACTGTGAGAGAATAAATTTCTCTTTGCTAAAGCCATCTACTTCTGGTATTTCTGTTACAGCAGCACTAGATGACTAAGACAGAATTTGGTACTGGGAGTGGGGTGCTGTTCTAACAGATATGTAAAATGTGGAAGCAGTTTTGAAACTGAATGGATAGAAGCTAGCAGAATTTTAAAGAGCCTAATAGTAAAAGCTATATCGCCTTGAAGAGACTGTTGGTAGAATTATGGACATCAAAGACAAGTCTGGTGAGACTAGAAGGAAATCAGGAGAACTGTTAACACCAGTTGTTGCAGATGGCAAAAAGCAGCAGCAGAGAACCACCAGCAGCAGAAAAATGGCAGTAGCAGAGTACCAGCAGCAGAAGAACTATGATACTAGCGTAAGACTGCACTGGAGCTGACCCCTGGAGGGAGAGAGCTGAGTGCCTTTGCACATGAGGCTTCCTGGAAGAGTGTGGTGCTTCTGAGCACTTATCAGTGGAGCTAGGCTTGCCGACCCATGGAGCGAGAGAGTGAGTGCCTTCCGACCAAAGTTTACTGGCAGAGTGGGGTGCCTCCAGGCACTTATCGCTGGAGCTACAGAGCTTTGGAACACTTGGCCAAGCAGGGCAGATGTGGCGTCAAGGCCTGAGGGGTGGAGAGGCCAAGGCCAAAGCCAAGGAGGCAGAAGCTGAAGAGGCAAGGAACACAGAAGCAAAGGTGCCTCAGTCTCAAAGGGTGTAGTCGCCACTCAGATGGTCTAGGAGAATGGGGCCACCCAAGTCTGAGGGAACAGAGTTACCGTTCCAGTGGGCCTGGAAGGCTGAGTTGGAGCCCAGGGCCCAGGGGCCTCCACTTAGAATTCAGAGAGTGTGGCCAATGCCTAGAATCTGGAGGGCAGGGCTGTTGTCTAAATGGTCTCAGAGAACAGAGGATTAATTTCAAGCCTTGAGAGCTAATATAATGTGTTCTGATGACTTGCTTGGTGCTTATTACCCCTTATTTCCCTCAAATTTTTCCCATTTGTAATGGAAATGTCTAGCTTGTGGATGTTCCACCAATGTACTTTGGGAGTAGATAACTTGTATACTAGATTTCACAGATGAAGAGGAATTTTTGAATTTTGGACTTGGAGTTGATTTAAGAGGTTTGCTATGATATGATGTGGCAAATGCATTTTACATGTGGCAAGTATATGAATACTGGAGGGCCAAAGGGTGGAGTGTTATGGATTGAATTGTGTCCTCCAAAAATGTGTGTACACTTGGCTAGGCCATGAGTCCCAGTACTGTGCGATTGCCCAACAGTTTGTCATCTGGTGTGATTTTTCCATGTGTTGTAAATCCTATCTCTGTGATGTTACATTAAAGGGTTAATAGACATCATACATGAAGAAAGAAAGAAGTCATTAAAATGAAAGAAAAGAAAGAAAGGATCAAAATGGATGTCAGAGGAGACTCTGAAACTTGCTCTTGAACGTTGAGTAGCTAAAGCAAATGAAAGAATGATGAAGTAAAAGAGCTGAACAGAAGATTTCAAAGGGCAGATCGAGAAGACAAAGTAAAGTATTATAATGACATGTGCAAAGACCTGGAGTTGGAAAACCAAAAGGGAAGAACATGCTGGGCATTTCTTAAGCAGAAGAAGTGAAGAAAAATTCAAGCCTTGAGTTGCAATATTGAGGGATTCTATGAGGAAAATATTGAACTATACAGGAAGCATCAAAATAAGATGGAAGGAATACACAGAGTCACTGTACCAAAAAGAATTGGTCAATGTTCAACCATTTCAGGAGGTAGCATATGATCAGGAACCAATGGTACTGAAGGAAGAGGTCCAAGCTGCACTAAAAGCACTGGTGAAAAACAAGGCTCCAGGGACTGACAGAATACCAACTGAGATGTTTCAACAAACAGATGAAGAACTGGAAGTGCTCACTTGTCTAATGCCAAGAAACTTGGAAGAGAGCTACTGGTCAACTGACTGGAAGAGATCCATATTTATGCCTATTCCAAAGAAAGGTGATCCAACCGAATGTGGAAATTATTGAACAATATCATTAATGTCACACATAAGTAAAATTTTACTAAAGATCATTCAAAAGCGGCTGCAGAAGTATATCAACAGGGAACTGCCAGAAATTCAAAGCAGACTCAGAAAAGGACGTGGAACCAGGGATATTATTGCTGATGTGAGAAGGATTCTGGCTGAAAGCAGAGAATATCAGAAAGATGTTGTCATGGTTTGAATTATGTCCCCCAAAAAATGTGTGTATCAATTTGGCTGGGCCGAGATTCCCAGAATTGTGTGATTAGCCTCCATTTTGTAATTGTAGTTTTATGTTAAAGAGGATTAGGGTGGGATTGTAACACCACCTTTACCCAGGTCACATCCCTGATCCAATGTAAAGTGAGTTTCCCTGGGGTGTGGCCTGCACCACCTTTTATCTCTCAAGAGATGAAAGGAAAGGGAAGCAAGCAGAGAGTTGGGGGACCTCATACCATCAAGAAAGCAGTGCCGGGAGCAGAACGCGCCCTTTGGACTGGGGTCCCTGCGCAGAGAAGCTCCTTGTCCGGGGGGACACCGAAGAGAAGAAGGCCGACAGAGAGAAAAAGTCTTCCCCTGGAGCTGACGCCCTGAATTTGGACTTTTAGCCTACTTTTACTGTGAGGAAATAAACTTCTCTTCTTTAAAACCATCCACTTGTGGTATTTCTTTTATAGCAGCACTAGATGACTAAGACAGATATTTACCTGTGTTTTATTGACTAGCAAAGGCATTCGCCTGTGTGGATCATAACAAATTATGGATAACATTACAATAAATGGGAATTCCACAACACTTAACTGTGCTCATGAAAAACCTGTACATAGATCAAGAGGCAGTCATTAGAACAGAACGAGGATATACTGCATGGTTTAAAGTCAGGAAAAGTGTGCATCAGAGTTGTATTCTTTCACTGTACTTCTTCAATCTGTATGCTGAGCAAATAATCTGAGAAGCTGGACTATTTGAAGAATGGAGTATCAGGATTAGAGGCAGACTCATTAACAACCTGCTGTATGCAGATGACACAATCTTGCTTGCTGAAAGTGAAGACTTGAAGCACTTATTTATGAAGATCAAAGACCACAGCCTTCTGTATGGATTACACCGCAACATAAACATAAAGAAAACAAAAATTCTCACAACTGGACTAATAAGCAACATCATGATAAACAGAGAAAAGATTGAAGTTGTCAAGGATTTCATTTTACTTGGATCCACAATCAACATCCATGGAAGCAGCAGTCAAGAAATGAAATGACTCATTTCATTGGCCAATCTGTGACAAAAGACCTCTTTAAAATGTTAAAAAGCAAAGATGTCGCTTTAAGGTCTAAGGTGTGCCTGACCCAAGCCATGGTCTTTTCAATCACGTCATATGCATGTGAAAGCTGGACAATGAATAAGGAAGACCTAACAAGCATTGAAACCTTTGAATTATGTTGTTGGTGAAGAATATCGAATATACTATGGAATGTCAAAAGAATGAACAAATCTGTCTTGGAAGAAGTACGACCAGAATCCTCATTAGAAGCAAGGATGGTGAGACTTCGTCCCACATACTTTGGACATGTTATCAGGAGGTACCAGTCCCTGGAGAAAGACATCTTTCTCGGTAAAGTAGAGGGTCAGCGAAAAAGCAGAAGACCCTCAACGAGATGGAGTGACACAGTGGCTGCAACAATGGGCTCGAGCATAACGATTGTGAGAATGGTGCAATATTTCATTCTGTTGTACATGGGGTTGCTATGAGTCGGAACCAACTGGATGGCATTTAACAACAACAGTTAAAAATTGGAAAAAAACTAAATGTGGAGATAGATGACCTGTTAAATTATTTTGCCATATAATTGTTGTTGTATGGTTGGAATATAGTATAATCAGTAAGATCATATTCTTTGCATATATTGAATAACACAGGTGATATTCATATTATAGTGTCAATTAAAATCATTACATACAACCAGTACAAATTATATAAAATATATGTATATCTCCTGAGAAACTATATTCATATGCCAATGTGTTTAATATTCCCTTATAGGATTTCAGATGATTTCATTGATGTTTTAAATTTATATAACCCTATATTGGCACAATATCCTAAGTTAGTTTTATAACCAGGGGGAAAAAATATGACAACATTAATAAGTTTAAATGTGTTTGGTTTTGTAGAAAATAATGTTTTTAATTCTCAAAACTGCAAAATTACATGATCTAATAAATGACAATATCAAACTTTAAAGTCAGCTATCATTTGTCTAGCATGGTCTGTATTCATGGTATAAAGAGGTATGCAACTATCATATGCTGGGAGAAATAAATTTATCAACAGATAATTATAATTCAATGTCTTAAGGGTGAGAGCAATGGTATGTACATATTTGATAAATACCAAAGCAAGAAAAATCCAATGCCGAAGGGCTGTTATAGTGGGCAGGGGCTAGCAAGCGAGGCTTCACAAGTAATATAAGGATTTACCTGGGTCTCAAAGGAATAAAAGATATCTGAGGAATGTAAGAATGACGTTCACAGGGGGCGCTGCATAATTAAATGCTTAGAAACAAGATTCACAGCATGGAGGAGTGGCTTTTAGTTAATTTATTATTAGATTACTAAGATAATTTATTTCTTACAGTAAAAATAAAGTGTTATTTGCTTGAATTCAGACTTTATTGCCTGCTGGGAAAGAAATCTAGGTAATAGGTCTTAATCAAAAAATACATGAGGATTGCAATGAGATAGCACCACACACCTAAATCAGTATAAAGCCAGCTAAATGAGTAAATGCACTGCCTTTTTTCTTTTTTTTTAAGTCTATACCAAGTGTTGATGAATATGTAGAGGAACTGTATGCTCACACACTGCTGCTAGAAGTGTAAAATGATACAACCACTTGGGAAAACATTTTTTTTCCTTAAAAAGTTAAGCCATATTCTTAAATATCTCTTTCTTGAAAATCCATGCAATTACATTGCTGTAATAGGGTGACCAGGGAAATATGTTTTCTGTTGTGTACATTGTCTTTGTATTTCATATATAGATTAATCATCTATTTATATTTCTACATTTTAAAATTTATATGTAAATGATTTACACATTCCATAGAAAAACTTGAGTGAAAAATCTTCTACATGTGGCATCATTCATTAAAAACACATTAATAATCTGAGAATATTATTTGAATAATTTACTTTATCAAAAATAAAAACACTGAACTATTCTAGCATCAGGGCAAAATGAAGAATGAGTAACTCAGATTTTAAAATATAATGATTATTGAGTAATCTTAAAGTCATTTAGCCTTGCTCTAGTAAATTAAGGCGTGTACAGCAGGGTGCCCTCCTCAGTCTCAAAAGAATGGAAGGGACTCTGCCCTCAATGTACTAATGATCTGCATTCTAGAGAGGCAAAATATTGGCATCCAGTCCAGCTATGCTGACATCTGCTTGTTGCTCTTTCGGGCAGAACTGATGTTCAAGAAAGAGTGGCAGTGAATAGGAAGGCTATTAAGAAAACTGAGCCAGATAAATAGACAGAAGCACTAAATCAAATTCTCTTTTTCCTGATAGTTTCAATAGTTTCACCAGTTGGTAATATTTCATGTTTTACTGTTCCCTACAGTTTAAAAATATCTGAATGTAACACATTTGCTTTTTGATTCTATGATGCATCTCCAACTGTAAAATTTTAGCTTACCCGAACTTTACATAAATGACAAGTTATATAACATTAGTGGTATTTCAAAAATAAAATATGAAAACTATGCACAAGTAATATAAATTGTGTGTTCTGAAGAATAGATATCTCATCAATAGATAAGCAAACAGATTTAGTAAAAGATGTATTAGAAATTATATTTATTCAAAATAAAGCTAAAATTGAGTTAGTCTTGTTGAGTGCCATCAAGTTGATTTCAACTCATAGAAACCCTATGGGACAGAGTAGAACTGCTGCCATAGGGTTTCCAAGGAGTGGCTAGTGGATTCGAACTGCCAAACTTTTGATTAGCAGCCTGAACTCTTAACCACTTTGCCATCAGGGCTCCTGAGTTAATCTTAGTAATTTCAAATAAAATGATAAACTGCTATTTTTCAATACATATTAACATGTTTCAACAATACGTATGATTAACTATACTAAAGGAAATTGAAAGGAGAAAAAATATTTACTTACATATATTAGTTATACTGGATTATGGTCTTGAGTTTACCATTAACCCAGAGTAATTTTTATTTCTATTCCTTTATACCTGCAGGTTTCTTATAATTTTGTATTGTCTGTCTTCAAATTCAGTCATTATAAATTATCCTTTAAAGATATACTGAAACTCAATATAATGCTCAATATATACTTATCAAGATATATTTTTAATAAAAATATTTTACCATTATACCAGATGCTAAATAAATCAATTATTAAATTATACTAGAAACTTAAAACTTTTGTCTGAATGCCAAGTAGTTATGCAGCTTGCTGATGTAAACATTTTGCTGCAATTTGAATACAGGAAAGATAAGAACAATTCTTATCAGTTTTAAAAGCAACATTGTGCCATTTTGTCCAGCTTGGCCCATTCATGTTTTTTAATATTTAAGTTGGTGTGCTATCCATGGACAACCTATAGAGCCAATTCAGGGGTCTGAATTCATTTTACTGTCCTGAAGTCACTACATCTCTAGTTTAATACTTTTCAGCAATAAGGTTAAGAATAATATAAAGCAAGCTCTACGGGTTTTTATTTTCTAGTGACTTACTGACCCATTACTGTGATCTATGTATAGATAGAATAATGGGCTAAGTCTCTCTGATCAATGGCAAAGACCCCAGTGTGTTACATAATAAAAAGAAGTTCATAGCTTTCTTGTAGAATATTTATTTTAAATTAATATTCATTAGCTTCTGAAGCCTTGGCACCAAGAAAAAGTGAGTTGCAAATAAATGCCGTTATCCTCATTAGCATAGTCACATTCACTAATGCAAATAAAAAAAAAAAGATGATGAGAAATATGGCAGGTTCTTACCATTCCTCAGCTGCATGTGAAACAGATAAACAGCCTGGATTTTACCGTGAGAAATAAGTTAGTTTGTGCAAATAAGGTACAGTTCCTAACCATAAAGTGGTAATAAAATGTCTTAACAAAGAAAATGTGAATGTGTCTAATCATTCTTGTTCGTCTAGCAAAACTCACTAACTCATGCTTCCTGAGGAGACTGCTAGTCAGTAATGGTAAAGGCTGAAATTATTATATGAATAATAAGTACACAAGTGTTGAATAGAGACTGATATTCACCTATTATTTAGGCAAATGTTCTTAAGAAATCTGAATAGAAATAAATTTTAATTAATATATTGAGATGGATTGGATTGTGCCCCACAAAAAGATATGTTGAAGTTCTAACCCCAGGACCTGTGAAGTGGCTTTGTTTGGAAATAGGGTCTTTGAAGATGTTGTTAACAAGAGGTCATACGGCCTCAAGTTGCCATCGAGTTGATTCCGACTCATAGTGACCCTATAGGAGAGAGTGAAACTGCCTCATAGGGTTTCCAACACTGTAATCATTAGGGAAGTAGACTGCCACATCTTTCTTTGAACTACTGACCTTCTGGTTCGCAGCGCAGCACTTTAATCACTGCACCATCAGGGCTCCCATATTGGAGTAACCAAAAACACCAAACCCGTTGCTGTCTAGTGGATTCCAACTCATAGCAACCCTAGAAGACACAGTACAACTGCCTCATAGGGTTTCCAAGGAGCAGGCGGTAGATTTGAACTGCCAACCTTTCTGTTAGTAGCTGAACGCTTAACTATTGGTGCCACCAGGGCTCCAAAAGTGAGTCCTAATTCAATCTGAGTGGCGTCCTTATAAAAGAGGAGAAGAAACACCGATAGACAAATAGAAGGAAGACAGTAATGTAAAGATGGAGTTATGCTGCAGCTGTAAGCCAAGGAAATCCTGGAGCTAACAGAAACTAGAAGAGACAAGAATGAATTTTCCTCCAGAGGCTTCAGTGAGAACATGGCTCAGCTGATACCCTGATTTCAGACTACTACCCTCCAGAACTGTGAGACAATACACTTCTGTTCTTATAAAACAACCAGTTTGTGAAATTTTGTTCCAGTAATCCTAAGAAAATAATACATTAAATACTTCATGTAAAAAGATAGATGATATAGATAGGAATGTAGATAGATACACAATATACACACATGTTCTTAGCAGATGGTCTTACATGGGCATTAAAAACTCTTATACCAGCAATGCTGGAAGTGCTTATTTATCTACGTCAGGAAATTTGGAAGACAGCTAACTGGCCTAATGACTGGATAAATCCATATCTGTGTCCATTCAAAGAAAGGCAATCAAATGGAATGTGGAAATTATCAAACAATATTACTAATACCATGTGCTAGCAAAATTTTGCTGTGCTGAAGATAATTCAAAAATGGCTGCAGCCGTACATCTACAAGGAAATATCAGAAGTTCAAGCTAGATTAAGAAGAGAATGTGTAACAAGGGATATCATTCCTGACATCAGACAGAACCTGGCCCAAAGCAGAGACTACCAGAAGCATGTTTACCTGTGTTTTATAGACTAAGTGAAGGATAATAACGAATTATGGACATTATGAAAATCGAAATATCATCTGTACAAGGATGTGACACACATATACAGTGATGGTTCTATAGCTGTATTCTTGAAGTCAAGGTTGAAAAGGCATTTGCAATGTAATTTAATTAACTGCTCATGGTTTGTTGTGAAATTTCCAAAAATATATCAGAGACTGAAATGTCATATTTTTTTCACTCCAGCCATTTTAAATTTATTAACAGTCATATAAAGCAGGATTTCTCTCAATCTCACAAATATAATAAACATTTCTATTAAAATTAGGGGGTTTCTAAACTGTATTTGTAATTTTGTTAACAGCTATATCTTTTGAAACCTGTATTATTGATATGGGGAATAATTTTGACCAACATGATTATATTTATATTCCATAAAGTTCCTATTCTTAAAAATCATGGCAAGTGTATAACAAGATCGCAGTTTAGATTAAAAATATGTCCCAAATATTTTAATTAACTATCATTGTCATGACACAGGAATTGTTATTGACAAGAAAAATTGTTATTTTTAAACAAGAAAAGCAATTTTATGAATCTATTGATACATTTACTTCATTATTTTAGAAATTATTTTTAAAGGATAAAAGCATCCAAATAATGTTATTTTTTAAGATAAACAATGTTGCAACAATAATTCTCTATAATTAGTACTTTTGTCACTTATCCAATGGTCTATTAAATTTGAAAGCTAATGCTATAATGAACTCAGATAATGACACAACACGTGTATAAATGGAACCTGAGATGGATAACTGATTAAATTATGGAAAATTGCTATTTAGTCAACATTAGTTAGATTTTTTGTTTGTTTGTTTGTTTGCTTTGGTATGCACCTGTGCCTAGCAGGATTTCAAAAATGAAGTTTAATTAAGTCTGGTTGAGTGTCCTCTGTTTATTTGCCAAATGTTATTGGATAGAAGGAATGTCTTCCAGAACTTAGAGATCCATAGCACTCTAATCTAGTCTGTAGAGTAGTGTGATGGGTAGTTAGTGCTCAACAAGTATTCCATCTTCTCCACAAAATGTCTGAGCCTTCTTTCCACTGAGATTGGGCCATGTGACTAGATTTATCAATGGGTGGAGAACAGAAATGATGTGCATGACTTCTGGGTCTCACCACCTAAGAGCAGTAATGCCTCCTCCAACAATCTCTTTCCCTGCTACAGTAATTGTGTACTTCTTAATCAGGGATGATTACATCAAAACATAAAGGAAGCTTGGATTCTGAGTCATTGGATAGAGGAGAGTCCCTGATGACCCTCATTGGAATCAGAGAAAATACAAAACAAATTTCTATTGTTTCAACTCACTGAATGTAGAATTTTACATTTTGTGGCAATTAGTGTATATTGTCCTATACGAAGATAGTTAAAATGAGGTAAAAATACATGGCTAAAATCTAGGCCATATCCAGAAATTTATGTAAACTTTTGTTACTGACTCTGTGCGTTTAATGAACTGAAACCAGTCAGAAGCACAATTAGTCATGATGTAAATATTCATTGGCGCTTGTTGGCCACATGTAGAGTGTGCTGCTTGTATTACAGCTAACACTAATGTTTTTTTTTTTTTTCTTTTAATATATAAGGAAAAACTCAAAGTCCTCACAGAAACATGGAAAGGATAAAATGAGCTTTAAGAGCTGTCATAAACATTCCTGAAAAACAAAGGAACAAAGCAGCATATAAGAGGTGACATCCCATTTAATCACAGAAGAAGCTGCTTCTTTGCTTGAGGTGTAGGCTTTAAATGACAAAAAAAGTACATAGCGTGATTAGATCTGGTTCACAGTATATTTTATGCATTAGTACTTAAAAAAAGATTGTAAGTACAGTGTGAGTAACATCCCCTGAAGTTGTGCAATGTGATGGCCCTGACTACTGATCCTTTATTTTTTAACTCTGACAAGTTACTGGGTTATCAGAGCCTTCCCCAACTGATCCATCCCACCAAGAAAGATCCCAGACAGAACAGTACTGAGTGGCTTTGATATTCCCTACTTCTGGCTTCTTCATGCCACTAGTCCAAAGTAACATTTGGGAGGGGATTTGCCACTGGAAGCATATGTTTTCTTCAAGAGTAGTGAGCACCATGATTCCCAGGGTCTCTAATAAGTCTATTTATACTTTGGGAAAAAAACACAATAATTTATTCACCATGAACTTTTTCCTATGGTTTGTATGAACTACCTACCCACACTGTGAAAAGAAAGTGCAAGATTCAATAGTGGCAATAGTGGCATTAAAGAAAATCCATCAGCTTAGTGGAAAACAAATGGTTTCTTTGGCCCAATTCTCTCCCCAAAACGGGACTGGTGTCTCCTGAGTTTCACTAACTCCTTTCTTCTTTTATCTTATTATCTGGGTGAACATATCCCCACTGATAAACTAAACTACTATGATAAATCTGTATTTCAAACTAGATCTGTCTGTAGAACTCTAGATTCACTTTTCCTACTGACCTCTTGATATTTTCTTTGGCTTCTGCTAGTAGGCATAAAACTTAAACTCATTTAGTCAATTACGTCTCCATCATCAACATAAAACTCTTACAAGTGGCTTTCATTTGTAGGTCAGCTATGAAATATTTCCAGTAGACTTCTCAGATACCTCTTCACAGTCCAACCTAAGGACATCTTTTACCACATCCCATAATATATAGGGTTTTTTTTTTTTTCTAAGTGTTACTAGGCTCCTAGCAAATAAATCTGTCTTGGAAGAAGTACAGCCAGAATGCTGATTAGAAGTGAGGATGGTGAGACTTCATCTTATATACTTCGTACATGTCATCAGGAGGGGCCAGTCCCTAGAGAAGGACGTCATGTTTGGTAAAATAGAGGGTCAGCAAAAAAGAGTAAGACCCTCAAGGAGATCAAGTGACACAGTGGCTGCAACAATGGGCTCAAACATAGCAACAACTGTGAGGATGGTACAGGACTGGGCAATATTTCCTTCTATTTACATAGAGTTGCAATGAGTCAGAACCACCTCAATGGCATCTAACAACAACACTTGTTTTCAGGGAACTGATTTTTGGGGAATTGAGTTACAGCCCTGATAAATTCTTAACTTTCTGGTTATGGTGATAATCATTGAGATAGGGAAAAACATCTCAGCTTAACTCTTCTAGTTTCTCTGACCCTATATAACACCTTTATTATATAAGCTCTGAACTCACACAAAATTAGGGAGCAGATGAAGGTGGCCTGGGGACATAGCAAATCCCCAAAGCACTAACAGTATTCTCTGCCTTGATTTATGGGGTAAATTTTCTAAACCCAGTAGTGATGAAAAGCAGTCAGATCCCAAAATAGCCCTTCCTGTACTATACCCCTCCTCTCCATAATAGGAATAATCATTCTTTGTGAAGAACCTTTGTGAAGTGAATAAAAAGAAGATGGAGCTATAAAGTTGTTAGAGCTCACTGGTCTAACAACAGACTAATCAAAAATTTGTCAGAAGATTTTCCAAAAAGGCTAGAAAAGGAATGATGGATTTTACCTAAAAGACAGATGGTTGTTACATGAGTTTTTGTTCTAATAGATATCTGCCAATAATAATAATAATAAGATGATGATGATAGAAACATTCATGCCAAGAACTTTACATATATGTTTGTCAGATACAGGATTTGATTTCAATTCATTCTGAAGTCAAGGCTTCTGTGTTCCATCACTACACCATGAGAATGCCTCTATTCTCTTCAGCTACAGGAATCAGTTTTGAACTTGTTGTATCATAACAAGATAGCTGTAGCTTCAACTTCTCTACCATTATTGCTAAGCTCAAAGATGAAATTCTTAATATTTAAACAGAAAAGAATGAAAAAATAATGAGATATGTAATTGTAAAATATGAGCATTTCTATCATTAATATAAGTGGATTTAAGAAGGACACATATCAATTAACTATCTAGTGGGGAATCTACTTATAAAAAGTTTAGACAGGATTGAAGGCAGTGAGACAAAAATCTCTCCCTTTTCTCCCCAACATGCCTTTTCACTCCTTATGGAAGGGCAGGGGAACTTTATGGGAAACCACCCTGGATTTCTGGCTTCTTCAATGAGTCCTGAAAGATATGTTCTTCTACTATCTACAGAGCTTCCAAAGGGGCTTGTTTCCTCCAGGTTGTTTCCTTCCCCAACTGAGTCTTCCCCAACTGATCCATCCCACCAAGAAAGATCCCAGACAGAACAGTACTGAGTGGCTTTGATATTCCGTACTCTGGCTTCTTCATGCCACTAGTCCAAAGTAACATTTGGGAGGGGATTTGCCACTGGAAACATATGTTTTCTTCAAGAGTAGTGAGCACCATGATTCCCGGGTCTCTAATAAGTCTATTTATACTTTGGGAAAGAAACACAGTAATTTATTCACCATGAAATGTTCCCTATGGTTTGTATGAACTACCTACCCACACTGTGAAAAGAAAGTGCAAGATTCAATTTCACCTTTCACCCACTCTAAAACTCTTTTTTTTACTGAACTTGTCCTCTCCTTCTAATTTACTATCAAAGGACATTTGTTATCAAGAGCATTTTAGGCTCCTATCTATAATGAAGGAAAAAACTAGGTTGAAACAGGCTGGGTATACTTTGTGTTCCACTTCATCCCAAGAATGTTCCAGCATGACTGAGCTTGTTCATTGTTTTCTCTAGTGGTTACCATCCACAGCCACGCAGAGAGAAAACCTCACTCTGAGCTTTCGTGATTGGGTCGTCAAAACCATTTAGATGCCCTTGTGCCAAAAAAAAAAAAAAAAAAAGTATATAAAGAACTTGTAAATAATCACCAAAAAGAATAGGGAATTCCTCCATTTTGTTTAACCAAAATCCAAATCTACACTTAGGTTTTCTGGTCAAAAGTCCAGTTCTGAAGGGCTCATGTAAGAAAAACACAAACAATTATGATAATAAAACAAGACCCAGGCTCTCTGAGATCTTGCCCTGGAAGACCCCTTGTCAAATGATGGGACACAGGATAGAAGAGCATTGCCAGTTTTCCTTGTGTTTCTCTTTCCCCATCACGTTAATTTATCAATCGTTCTCAATATGCAAAATTCCTGGGGAAATTTTTAATAATATAAAGGGAAAAAAGGAATAAGACATTTCATAGCGAGTTTGAGGGATCCATATTCCTATAAAGCTACATGTTGATTCTGATGATCAACAAAGTTGAAAACAATTGCCCTGTAGGAATTTACATTCTGAATTCCAGTGCCCCGACTCTAATCCACCGGCCTCCACCGAGCTCTTAGCATCTGTGCTACTAGGGCTCCCCAAAGGTGGTACTTCTCTAACTCAAAAGAAGTTATAACCAATGAGGAGACAAGAAGCTTTCCCACTGCTTCATATTAGAACATGTTGTAGGCTTGATTTTCCTGAAAAAATGTTAACATTCACAGAAGGAAAACCAAAGAGACAGAGATCTAACTTGTTACAAAGTATAAGTTTAGGATCACACAGTACTTCTCCCTCTGTCTCAGACCTCTGAGTCCTTTTAAAATTTCCCACTCTGTTTGAACACTTTATGTTCTATTTACAAGAAGGCAAACCTCAAACAGCTGCAACCTTGTTAGGAGTATTCTCTTATTAACTACAGAGTCTGATTCTCTGGACACTTGACTCTGTAGTCAGAGACTGGAGTGAGTTAGAGCTTTTATTCAGACGTTCCATCTTAGTTTTACTTTTCTGTTAATAAAGGGATAGATTTACAGTGTGTATTGTTTGTTTTCTTTTTGAGAAATATATATATGACATACTGAATCGCTTCAGCCTTCAGGCGAGACACAATCTCCCTTGAAAATTGCTGGTCCCTTAGAACTGGATGCTCATTTTAAATATGTTAGCCAAAAAATATGCATCATATCTGCTATCTAAAATATCAGTTAATGTTGATTAAAGATATTTATCAAATAAAATAAATTTAGAAAAATAGAAATAATTGAAAATAAAAAGTCAAATTATCAATGTTAAAAAATGAACTAGTTATATTTTGGAAGTGGTTTGTAAACAGATCTTCATCCTAGTTTTGTAAAAATTAAATTCTTACGAGAAAATAAAATTAAAATTGAAAATAATTTAAATGTTTACCAAGTGGATACATTTTCACAGTAATCATTAACATGCTGATATTCTTTATTCACTAAAAATTAATTCACAATATATTAAATTTATAAAGAAGGTTATATAACATAGTGAATATTATAATCCATTTATATTTTTATAAGAAACAAGAGAAACAGAGAGAGAGAGAAAGAGAAAGAGATACTGAATATGACTTATCTACCTATCTATCTAGGTAGATATGTAGCCTAATACTTATAGCAAGCATTTATTCTGGGTGACAAGATAACTGAAAAATTTTGTTGTCTTATCCTTTTCTTTATATCCTGATAAAGGACACATATTATTCTTATAATCAGAAAAATTCAATAACATTTTTATTCTGTTTTTGGAAAAGCAAAAAAATTATGTTTACATACATAAGTGAATGCTAAGATTTTTTTAACTAAAGGCACATTTATGTACCTGCACCAAGTATACCAAAAATCATAAAATTTGTATATAATTAGTGATCTATACGGGTTGTGAATAATGCATTTTCATAAGCATGTGATGATAATGTTTTTTTACAGCAACATGTAAGAAAGATTGGCACTGCAGTGCTTATGAAAATACCCTGTACGGGGAGGTCACAGCTGGCAAACAAATGTAGAAGTGTGTTTTATTTGCATAAAAATACAGTACATGCTTTTTTTTAATTAAATAAGAAAATTTTACATTTTGAATAGATGTAAAAATCTGCTCCATCTCTTCTTATTATTTTACAGTCCCTTCTTTTTCTTATTTCAAAATGTATAAATGTCATACGAACATATTGTTTCAATGCCTACATTTCATGAGATGGGAATATCAATTTATTTGTGCTTATAGGATTCAAAATATGAGCTAAAAGTTGCCAGGTTACCAAACTATCCAAAAATTATGGATGATAACTCAATAAATATAAAAATGGTGTTGCTCTCATTATGTGTTGTTACTATAATTATTACCACTATATGATCCGTACTTTTGTCAATTTAGATATTTTGTGATAAGTACACTAGAGACACAAATAGCTGTTGTATCAGTTAGGACTGTGTTTGTTTGAAAGTAATACAATATTCCACTACAATGTCTTAAACCAGGAAAAAGTGTTGCTTGGTTTTTCATGTAATAAGAGGTCTGCTGGTAGACTGTTCAAGTCCAGACCAAAAGAGTTCTTAGATGTAATCAAAACCCTGGCTGTTACTATCTTTCTATTTTACCATAATTAGCACTTGGCTTTTATCCTGGGCCAACACGTCACAGAACATGAAGGAACTGCCACCATTTATAGAGTACAGCGTGAGTGCTCCCCCACAGGTTGTTGTCCAGAACAGGGTTGTACTTTCTTCATCCTTATGGTCCCAGGGGGGTTGTTGCCCCTGGAGGCATAGTGTAGGCATTCCAGGAAAGACACATGTGAAAGGAAAGATGGTTAATCCTAAGATTTTATTTCAGAGAGGAAATCTTCTGATAGAAGCCGACCTATGCCGCAATGTACAAAACTGTCACACAGCCACGTGTGCACAGAAGGCTTATAATTGAATAATTTCACTTCGAAAATTTATAGTAGGGGAAAGCAAGGGAGAAGGAGGTATGGATAGATATTGCGGGATCCAACCTACAGTACTGTCTACACATGGATAATTGATATTCCCAAAGCACGTTCTAACCATTATATTTACTCTTTTCTCTTCACAGTTTTCTTTCCCAGAGTGAAATTCCCTTCATGTATTGTAACTTGTTAATATGCCATGGACCTTCTCTTCGTTGATGCTACTAATTTGAAAATGTATAAAAAACGAAAACATTGTAGAATATACTTTTCTGCAATTGTTTTTCCACTTAGCAATACAGCTTGGGTATCTTTCCATGTTAGTATAAATAGAGCTTTTAATTTTAATGTCCTTGTAGATCATATTTCATTAGAGTGAATGACTACAATTGTTAGGAAAAGAGTGACCAGCCAGAGGAAGCGAGAGGAAAAGAAGTGACCCAGGAAACGCTAAAATTGTATAACCAAAACCAAAAAAATCAAACCCACTGCCGTCGTCGAATCAATTCCGACTCATAGTAACACCACAGGGTTTCCAAGGCTGTAAATCGCTATGGAGGCAGGCTGCCACATCTTCTCCCAAGGAGCCGCTGGTGGTTTTGAAGCAAAGACCTTTGGGTTAGCAGTTGATCGCTTTAATCACTGCACTGCCAGGGCTCCTTAAAATATTATAAATAGTGGCTATTTTAAATTGCAGTCAGGTCTAGTGCCCTTTTTCATTGCAATAATCTA
The DNA here is from genome assembly GCF_000243295.1 of Trichechus manatus latirostris. Classification (NCBI taxonomy): domain Eukaryota; kingdom Metazoa; phylum Chordata; class Mammalia; order Sirenia; family Trichechidae; genus Trichechus; species Trichechus manatus. The sequence goes on along the minus strand of NW_004444283.1, from coordinate 476,283 downwards.
AGTAATAAAAGAGAGAGAGAGAGAAATTCCAATAATACTACGTATTTTAGCTTTTTACTTAGTAATATGACATTGCTTAAACATATGGCAGGTTCTTAAGCTAAAAGAAAACATAGTTTCTTAGTTATTCTGCTTCTAAAAAAAATTGGGAGTTATTTTAAGCTTTTGTAACCTTTGTTTAATTTCAATTGTAATCAATTTCTTTCTCAGTGAAGCGATTTAGCTTTCATCAATATTATGATTTTAGAGTCCTCCTCCCCCTCTAGATGTTTGTATTTTCATATAAATGGAAAACAGCTTTCAATGAAATAAGTTTAAATAACACCACACACACAGAGGGATATTGATCTGTTACTCATTCATCAAAAAACTAACTTGTCTGGCCGATGACATTTTGGTTATAAGCTCCTTAATAATTTCTAACAATCACACAGAAATAATGTAATATAAAGAAGCATGAAAGTATATGATGAAGTAGGTATTCAATTATTCATTCAGTATATGTATTGAGCTCTAATGTTTCAGGCACTCTACTGGAGAATGGGGAGGCACAAAGGAATATGTAAGAACCCTGAATCAAGAAATGTACAAAGAACTAGACCTCTAATTGTGCCAAGCTGTATATAAATGACAAAATTACCACTGATTTCATACAAGTCATAAAAGAAAACTTGGAACAACTAAAACTCAGTGGCTATTGTTAGCTTATTTTAAGTAAATAATGAAAATGTTAACTAGGAAATGATTAATTTCATTTTGGTATAAATTGACATTATTATGGCCTGAATTAAAAAATGTTAATCAGATTCTGAGAACTGAAATCTTTCATTTTCCAAGAAAAAATTGTTTTTTTTTTTTTTTTTTTTTTGGTGTGCTTTATGTGAAGATTTACAGAGCAAATTAGTTTCCCATTCAATAGTTTATACACAAATTGTTCCGTGACATTGGCTGCAATCCCCGCAATGTGTCAGCACTCTCCCCATTATCACCGTGAGCTCCCCATTTCCATTTGTCTGGTTTTCCTGCCCTTTCCTGCCTTCTCATGGTTGCCTTTTTGGTCTCAAATAGATGATTGTTCTAAGGAATACTTTTCTCACAGGTTATTGTTTATTTTATAGGCCTGTCTACTATTTTGCTGAAAGGTGATCTCCAGGAGTGGCTTCAGTTCCAAGTTAGAAGGGTGTCTAACGGTCATAGTCTCGGGGGTTCCTCCAGTTTCTCTCAGATCAGCAAATTTGGTCTTTTTTATAAATTTGAATTTTGTTCTACATTTTTTTTTCCCACTCAAACAAGTACATCCTATTGTAATCCTGGTCAGAGCGGTTGGTAGTGGTAGCTGGGCACAATCTAGTTCTTCTGGTCTTATGTGTTAGGTATTTTTAACGGATAACTAAATTAGGTTTAAACACCCATTGCCTTCGAGTCAATTCCGACTCATAGCAACAGAGTAGAACTTCCACAGCGACCGAGTAGAACTTCCCTATAGGTTTCCAAGGCTGTAATCTTTATGGAAGCAGACTGCCACATCCTTCTCCTGTGGGGCGGCTGGTGGGTTCAAATTGCTGACCTTTGGGTTAGCAGCTGAGTGCTTAACTACTGTGTCACCAGGGCTCTTTTAAATTAGGTTTAGGTACTGAAAAACATCTGTATCTTAAATCGAGGTTATGCCGTAACGCTGCAGCTGAATGGTGGACAGGAACAAAGTGCATCTAGCAACTTGATTCAGACCTTAAACCACAAGTAAATTGATTATCTAAATCATACTTACATCAGGTTTAGAGTATATGCTCATGGTGTAATAAAAATAATTTAAAACACATTAATACTGGTTTTAAAAATCAGGTTTTATAAAGTCAATGGCTGTTAAACTTACCATAGCATTAAACTAATTTTTCCTTAACTAAAATAATTATTCCTATATAATCTTCCTGCTTTTTTGTTTTGTTTTGATATGTTAGGCGAGGCAGGCCAGGCGTGCTTTGCTGCTTGCTCATCTGTGGGCATGATAGCTCTCACCAGCTTGTCCAGGTGGGCAGGGCAGCAGCAGGCAGGGTGAGCCCACTTTGCTGTACACTGGTTTGGCAACGTAGCTGACGGCAGACTTGGCGGGCACGCTGTCTGCCTCCTGATGTTGGTCCAACAGTGTGGGAGCATTCACAGGCCCTCAACAGATAGGCAGGGGTGTCAGATGGAGAGTGGTACAGGCTTACCTCCCACCGTTCAGCAGCTGGTCAAGTGGAAGGAGGGAAGGGGCAGTGCAGGCCCAGTACAGCAGTGGGCCTTCATGCTGGGAATGCTGTAGCCATGGTGGCACTGCAGGGGCCAGTGGGGAGCAGGGTGATGTACAGGGCTAGGTAGGAGGGAGAAAGAAAAGAGAAGAAAGAGAAAAGAGGAAGTAAAAGAAAAAACATTTAAATATTTTTTTAAAAAATGGTGGTATGGTGGGAGCTGGCTAGTGGGGGCAGGATGGACCTGGGGCAGTGGCAGGCCAGTGCACTGGTGGCTAGCCATTGCAGGGTAGCGGGGTCCAGTGGGAAGGTGGGGAGGTGGCATACAAAGATAGGTGGGAGGGAAAAAGAAAAAGAAGAGAGAAAAAATTAAAAAATAAAAATAAATTAAAAAAACTAGCTCTGCAGTGGAGGCCAGTGGAGGCCGGCTGACCTGAGGGCCAGTGGGAAGGGAAGGGAGGTGGCTTACAGGGCTAGGTGAGTGGGAGAAAGAAAAGAAAGAATATAAAGAGAAAAAATGGTGGCAAGGTGGGAGTTGGCGGGTGGGGGCAGGGTGGACTGAGGGCAGGGGCAGGCCTGTGGCACTCTAGCCGTGATGGTGAAGTGGGGTCCATTCGTGGGTTGGGGGAAGTGGCATACGGGACTAGGTAGGAGGGAAAAAGAAAAGGAAGAAAGTGAAAAAAATAAAGTAATATAATACTAAATAAACAAATGGTAACAAGGAGGGAGCTGGTAGGTGGGGGAAGGTGGACCCAGGTTGGCAGTGGGCCAGTGGTTCTCTAGCTGCAGTGGTGCAGCATGGCCCGGTGGAAAGAGGGGAGCTGGTGTACAAGGCTAGGTGGGACAGAGAAAGAAATGGAAGAAAGGGGGAAAAAAAGAAAAATTTATACAAAATAAAAACGATGGTGTGGTGGGAGCCAGCCAGTGGGGACAGAGCAGATCCAGAGTGGTGGTGGGCCAGTGGCTCCCTAGCAGAGCAATGTGGCATGGCCTGTCAGGAAGGGGTGGATGTGACATTTGAGGCAGAAGGGTGAGGTGGGAAAGCCTGTTTCTCTGGTTACTGGGTGCTCTGTCTCCTGTTGAGAGCTCTGTGAATTTGCCTTCCCATACTCCCTATCCGGGGTCCTTGATGGCTGTGTTCCAAGATGGTGACACTGTGCCGTCTTAGTTGGCAGTGGATCTCCACTCCATATCTCTCCTTGTTCTCTGTTTTCCATCAGTTTCTTCTTCCATTTGGTTTTTGATCTAGTTCTTCATCCCTTCATTTGATGCTTAAGTTTCCAGGACTGATGTCTGTATCTGTTTTACTTAGTTTTTTGGGTCTTTGCTGCAGAGAGTTGGCATGGTACATCTGTCTACTGTGCCATGTTGGCTCTGCCCCCTATTCCTATATAATCTTAAAACACACTTTTCCTTTTTATTCTTTACCTACAAGTTTACAAATGAAACAGAATAAATATATTTAGGTAGTCTTTGTGTCAGGAGTCCCCGGATAGTGCAATTGTTGTGCTCGACTACTGGCCTATAGTTTGGCAGTTTGAATCTTCCCAAGGATGCCTCAGAAGACAAGCCTGGTGATCTGTGGAACAGTTCTACTCTGCACACACGGGATCACCATGAGTTGGAACAGACTCCACAGCAACTTAAAACAATAAGAACAGTCATTGTGTCTGTATCTCCCTTTTACAATGTTTCTGAGTTGGATTGTCAAAACACAAGCTAATAGTTTCACCTGAATACAGGTAGTCCCTGTCTTACGACGTATTCATGTTAGGATGAACCACACTTATGACTGTCCTTTTTTTTTGCACATCTTATCATTAGTAACATAGAGAATACATGCTGACACAAGCCAAAGGTTTATTCACAATTGACACAACTGGCCCTCTTTTAGTAGAAAAATTTCATGAAGTTAATCATTCTTTAGATTAATAAATAAATGGATTGGATATTAAATAATTTAAAAATTATTTCATGGTTTTAAATTTTAAAGAGTTTAAGAATATAAGCTGAAATATGGGAATATATGATTTATCTGCTAATTGCCTGCAAAATATAATTCTGTTCCCTAATTTAAATTAAATAATAAAGGAATGAATTGTGTTCTCAAATTTTCATTTTGTTCTTTGTTATACTTAAATTGACTGAAAATCTTTAACACTATTTCGTTCTCCTATAATTCAGTTAAATTGTATAGAATAATTTTTAGACAGCTTTTATGAGGGAAAATTTAATTAAGTTTTCATTTCTGAATCTATATCACATTTTTGATGATGCAGCACTTAAAACACAATATGTGTCTTATTAAATAAAAATTAACAATCCACTTTGTACAGTTAATCATGAAAGAAAGCGTTATCTCATATTATTGAGGCAAAATACTAGAAAGGCAGTCAAAGCTGGGAAGATTTAAAAGAAAGTATTAATCCCTAGCCTGTTACATGAACTATTTCTAAAATATTAACTACTAACTTTGCCAGTCCTTCTTTCAGTTATTCATTCAGTGAACTTCTATTGCAGCCTACAATAAGAAGTATTAAAAAGAGATACTACAAGGCAATCCATAGCTATTTCTCTCAAAGAGTTCACAGCTTAGTACTAAAACAAAACATAAACAGAGAGATAGTGTAGGAAGCATTTGCTACTGGAGTTCTGCAGAAGGGCTGCGAAGACATAGAGTCCCAAACACAGACTGAGGGTCAGGTTTGTTAAAGACTTCCTCCCAAAAGTAACATCACTCTGCGTTTTGAAAAACAAGTAGCAAGTGGGCATAACATGTGGGTGGAACTGTGACGTTTCTAGGTATCGGGTCTGCATTGGGCAAGATTATGCTACATACACAAACTGCAAGCTCCACGCGTCCATCATTTGGGGCTCCCTAATCCTGCACTTCCCAAATTTACTGCCTTGTCATTTATACCCTGTATACTTTCACCAGCCTCTTCAGGTATCTCCGCTCTCCTGCCGCTAAGTCTGTCTTCCAAGCTATTCTCTACATAGACGACAGAACTAGGTTTTTTTTTTAATTAATTCTTAAAAGTAACAAATTTAAATTTAAATCATGTCCATGCTCCACTTTTAAAACAAGCAAACAAAAAGAAAAACAAAAAACAAAAAACCTGATTTCCCATACCCATAAGATAAAATACAAACACCTTGTCTTGGCATTCCAGGCGTTTCACCACTGTTGACTGCCTTCCACGTCACCATATGCTTGTCTCCTGAGTGTGGAATCCCCTACTCTCCTCTTTCCCTTCCTGCTACACCAACTCTTCTTCTACCTAGAAATCACATTTACTCTTCAAGGCTCAAAAATCGTCTTCTAGGAGTCCCTGAGTGGCACAAACAGTTAAGCACTCAACTACTAGCTGAAAGTTTGGTGGTTTGAACCCACCTGGAAGCACCTGGGAATACAGGTCTGAAGAACTGTTTCCAAAAAGTCATAGCCTTCAAAACCCTATGAAGCACAGCTCTACTCTGCACACATGGGGTCACCATGAGTTGGAATTGACTTGACAGCAACAAACAGCAGCAACAACAACATAGTCAAGGAAAACCAACTTCTCAGGTGATATACTTCCTATTCTCCTTAATGGGATGGCTGAGTAAATCATACCCTTTTTTGCTGTCCCTGGAGCATTTTATTCATAGTCTTACTATTTAATAGTTCAAATGTTAAGTCATTTCTTATATATGCCAGGACCTCTGTAAAGCATGGGGAATTATAAAAAAATAAAGTAAGATACATTCTTTGGAGAGTAATAAATAACATATCCTTATGGAGATCACAATTTAAAGAGGAAGACTGGCATACCAACAGATAGCTAAAATATGGTGACAAAGAACTTGGGCAGGAGATAGAGGAAGGATTGATCAGAGATAGCTATATTAGAGAAAGCAATATTAGAGCTGGGTTTGCATATTTAATAATGGGAGACACTGGAGATAATAAATGAGAGAAGATGTGGCAAATGAGCTGCATAAGAATTCTATGCAGTTTGCAGATTATTTTTCCCCTTTGGTTACACAGTATTTTGGGGAGAACAGCACCTAAAATTGTGGAAAATTCAAACAAAAATCCAAACGTCTCATTTCTTGTTAAAATTTCAAGGCCCTGGTAATACTGGACTGGCATCCTCAGATGGCAATGACAGCTAAAGCTGAGGAGTAACTGTCCAAATGAAATGGTGCATGTGCTCCACTAGGGTTATTTCATTAATTTACACCTCCTTCCTGGTTCCTATATGCATTTGTGATTTCTGACCCCGGCTACAGAGTGCCGCTGCTGCCAGGTCATGAAGGAACAGATATACTCCATACCAGAAAGTAAGGCTTAAGTAAGCAGTAGAGTCATTCAAATTTTTGAAATAGGAGATTGACAGGATCAGGTGTCTTTTTTAGCAACTTTTGCTTGGAGGCAGTGGGGAGAATAAATTGCAGAGAAAAATATTGCTTCTTAGGAAAACTGTTGGGAGCTCACTGCAGGAGTTCAGGAGTTCAGGAGTTCAGCAAAAAGAAATGAGAACTTGACCTAGAATTGTGACAGCTGGAATGAGGCAGACGGGATACAGTTTGAGGGTTACTTTAAAGGTAATAGCCACCAAATGTCCTGACCAATAATAGATAAGGGATGAAGAGGTACAAAAGAGACTAGGTTTCTGTCTAGGGCACCTGAGCATGGCAACACAGCATAGTTAAATAGAGAAAGTCAAGTGGGCCATCACATTGAAGAGGAGAGTTAGGACCAGAATCTACTCACAGTTGTACATCTTGTTTTGTTTTTCATTTCATAATAAATGTTACAGATACATTACCTTGTCATCATTGTTGTTGTGTGCTGTTAAGTCAATTCTGACTCATAACGATCCCATGTGACAGAGTACAATTGTCCCATAAGGTTTTATTGGCTATAATCTTTAGGTAAGCAGATCCCCAGGTCCTTCTCCCTCAGAGCCATTGGGTGCATTCAAACTGTCAACCTTTTAGTTAGCAACTATGCACTTAACTGTCACACTACCAGGGCTCCTTAGATATTACCTTATGAAGAGCTAATACATTATTTTTAATAGGTGGATATAAGAAGATTTAATTAACTTTTCTATTTGCATGCAGGTGCTCTATGAGTTTTTTTTTCTTTCCTATTACAAAATTAAATATATTTTTTGGTGCACAATTGCAAGAATAGCTTGTATGGTAAATGCCTCAAAATGAATTTCTGGATTAAAAGGAATTTGCTTATTTGATAGACAAAGATCACTTTTTTTAAGCAGTAAATTGGAAGACTTTGAATAATAAGAGCTCAGGGATAAATGTATGATTTGCCCATTTTAGAAGTGAGCACCCATGAGCGATGATATCTTGTTTGGTTCCTGATAACAAGTGGCCAAGAACAGGAGATGTGGTCAAGAAGCTTTGGCATTAGGTTATTGGGTGAGACATCCTCCTGGCCCCTACTTTCATCTAAGCATATGATAGGGATTATCATGTAACCAAAATTATTCAATCCCTAAAGTATACTTCATTACAAGAAATATATACAGTAGCTTATATATAAATGATAATCTTAATTATAGAAAGTAGCTAATGACTGTATTTTATATACCTGTTCTATTCTTAAACAGTATCTAATTTGCATGGTATAACTAGCAGCCCTCAGAGTCTTGTACTAGAGTAGAGAAAAAACATTGAATTAAAAAAATACAATATCGACTTCGCGCAAAATGGCACTCTAGGCAGAAGCACCACGCAGTCCCTCCACAGCAAAGAGCTGAAAAACTAAGCCGAACAGAGACAACAACAATCCTAAAACCCTGAAACATCAAATGAAGAGATAAAGAACTCAGCCAAGTACCAAATGGAGTGAGAAAACTGACAGAGAATGGAGAGCGAGGAGAGACTCATGCAGAGGTCCCCTATCAGCTAACGCAGCGTGGATCCGTCATCTTGGACTCCTATCGGAGACCAGCAAACAGGGGGTACAAGAAAGCAGCTTCACGGAGCTTCCAGTGGGAGACAAAACAACTGGTTATTTGTGATATACACTTTCCCACCCCCCACACTTCTTCACCCACACTCAGCCTCCTCTGCTTTCCGCGGCCACAATCTCTTGTCTGGGAAGCACTGGCTGCGTGGATTCCATCCACCCGAACAGGCTGGCTCTCTGAGTGCCATTTGTTGGCTGCTGGTGTTGCCTTTTTCCAATTCTTTTTATTTCTTCCTTACCTCTCACCACCTCTGCCTCCTTTCACTCAAATACCTGGCTCCGTGTGCCATCTTTGCTTCTTCCTGAGGGACTGCAGAGCTCCGGTAATTTGTGATATACGCTTTCCCACCCCCTACCCTTCTTCACCTACACTCGGCCTCCTCTGCTTCCTGCGGACACAGTCTCTTGGCCGGGAAACACCGGCTGCTTGGATTCCACCAGCCCACACTAGCTGGCTATCTGAGTGCCATTTGTTGGCTGCTGGTGTTGCTTTTTTTCCCCTTCTTTTGATTTCTTCCTTACCTCTTACCACCTTCCCCTACTTTCACTCGAATATCTGGTTCCGTGCGCCATCTTTGCTTCTTCCTGAGGGGCGGCGGAGCTCCATTCAAGTGTGGAGCTGCTTACCAGTCTGGGCTGCCACACTGGTGGGATCCCGGGGCTTTTGTTCGTTGGTTTGTTTTGAACTGTTTGTTTGTTTTCTATTCCTTTTCTTGAGTTGGGTGCCCGTTCTGGCCAGGTGGTGCTGCGTGGCTTTGAAACTACGCCCTCAGCTTGCACAAACGTGTGGAGGGATCCCTGAGGGCATTTCTTTCTTCGTTGGTTTTTTTTTTTTCCTGTTTTTTTAGGGGCTTTTCTTCTTATTTTTTCTTTTTTAATTTATTATGTTTTCTTTTCCCTCTTTTTCCCTTTCTGTCTCTTTTCATTACTCAGTTTCTCATCTCTCTATATCTTCCTTCTCTTTCTGTTCCCTGAAAACGTGGCGTTGTATACCTGTATGCCTTCTAGCCAGGCTGTACTGCAACACCTGAGAACAACTTCCCCAGACCTCATAGCTACACTGGCGGGATCCCTGGGAACTTGGCTGTATTTTAAATTTTCCAATCTTTATTTATTCATTCTTTTCTTTCTTTTTTTGCCTTCCTCTTCCCCTTTTTGTTTTTCTCCATTTCATAGTCTCTCATCTCTCCACTCCAATGGCAAGCTCCCCTAGCATTCTTTTTTGTTTGTATGTTTTTGGCTCCAGTTCCTCTCTCTTCTCTCCCATACCCATCTTAGCTCCACACATAACAATCTCCCTGCTACATCCTGCCTACCTGCACCGTGTGCTTAACATCGTACCACCAAGCGGCACAGGCACGGCCTACTGGAACCTGAACTGAACTGATTACCGACCTGCCCTGGTGTCTGTAGTAAGTGCAACAAACAACCCGTTCCAGTAACTCCTCTTCAGCTAGACCTGCCCTGCTGTACCATATCTGAGTGACTGACCCTGCCAATTGGAGAAGGAGGTGAAAAGTATTGTGCCCAGAGATGAACAAACAACGAAGAACACACAGCCCGCCTGCTCAGACATAGTCAAATTAACAAAAAAAAAATGGATGAAACAAACAAATCTACAATTATTAAACGAGAAAAATAACTACTGAATGCCTCGAAGACAGCAGACAATATCAAAACATTTACATAAACAGGACAGGATGGTTCCAGTGGGCATCCAAAATAAAACAAAAGATGACTTTCCAGTGGAAGAGAAGGCACTAGAACTACCTGATAGGGAATTCAAATCACTAATACTCAGAATTCTCCAAGAGCTGAAGCAAAAAGCTGACAAACATGAGGAAAAAATAGACAAATTC
>NW_004444283.1:434050-464541 GCF_000243295.1 Trichechus manatus latirostris | reverse complement strand
AAATGGGACTAATGAGGTACAGCAGTCCAGGGACAAGTGCCAGAAGGCAGAAGGGCACAAGGAAGCTGGTGATAGGGAACCCAAGGTTGAGTAAGAATAGTGGTGATGTGTTGTGAGGTTGTTAACCATTGTCATAGGGCAACATGTATAGTAACAGTTAAATGAGAAACTATTTTGTTCTGTAAGCCTTCATCTAAAGCGAGAATAGCAGCACAACTGGAAGAGCATAGTCGATGTCACTGAACTGTGTATGTAGAAATTTTTGAAATGGTGTATCTTTGGCTTTGTATATTTTCACCAAAAAAAACGGTTGAGAAGGGAGAGGGTTGACATGTTGTGGGGTTGTTAACCAGTGTCATAAAACAGTATGTGTACTACTGTTTCATGAGAAACTATTTGTTTTGTAAGCCTTCATCTGAAGTAGAATGAAAAAAAAAATACAACATCAGTTTAGTTCTAGAATTGTCTCTAAATAACTACGTGATTTTAAGCAACCGTTTAAATTCTCTGAGACTCCAATTTCCTCATTTTATAGATTGCACTTTACACAGTTCTTTTGGACAGTAAACATGCATATTAAATATTATTGAATACAGCAGAGTTCTATAAAGGTGTTCTATTAAGGGCCAGATAATATTTTAGGCTTTGAAGGACATTCAGTCTCTGTCGAAACCCTCCCCTCTGTCATTGTGGCAAATGCAGCCGTAGACAATAGTAGATGAATAGTCGTGGCTGTGTTCTGATAAACTTTATTTTCTAAAACAGATGGTGGACTGGATTTGAACTGCAGGCTATAGTTTGCTCACTCTTGAAATAAAGGGATAAAGTCAGGGTTTATAATATAATCTTATATATATTTCCCAACACTGAGAGTCTATGATCTTAAAAAATGTCTTTCAGTCATTAAAAAAAATTCATTTAGCATTTTTATATATTCTGAAATAGTGAATATGAACAATAATAAATGGTGCCAAGAAAAAATACCTAAATGTTTCTAGATTTCTACGAAAAATAATCTGAAACATCTCAATAACCTTATATGATTCTATATTGTTCAAACCCACTATGAAATTCAGGCAGCAGCAAACTGTATACTCAGCCTCTTTCTTGGAGGATTTTAAAAGTCTGGCTATTGCTCTCTCATGACTACGTTTTAAAAGTCTTTGGTTGCCTTATTTTGAAATACACGAATGAGCCTACAGAGACCAACTTGAAAGAATTGTCTGGCTTGAAATGGGTGTAGCTGTGTTTCTGTGGTTCCACTTTTGAATTATAGTTACAGTCTAGTTTTAATAAAGAAGTGTACCTGAAAAGAAAGATGGAGAGTTCATAAGCACAAACTACAAATGACCCAAACAATGAAATAATCGAATATCGTAAACGTACAGATAGCGATTTTTCCTTTACTAATAATATCCTGTTATATGTTATTTTCCTGCTAAGGGAAGCTACATTTTTTTCCCATGTAGAAGATAAAATATTGTGCTATAAAATTAAACACTATGATTTATGGGACTTGTTAAGTGTAAAAAAAAAATGTATGATTAGTTTTCAGTGCCAGAGGCACGTCTGTAGTTTTGGAGAGCAATGCAGCTAGTTATGTGTTAAACCTGTAACTCTGGGTCAGTGGGAAGTAATTGATACAGCTCCTCTCATCTAATACATTGGACTTTTAAAAATTATTATTGTTGTTGATTTTAACTATATGATGGAGCTGTTGAAGCTGATCATTTATCTTTTTTTGAGGCTCTGTGTGAAAACTTAGGAAAACACGACCTGGTTGACACTCATTTGAACCTACAGATAATTTAATTTGTCAAACAAAAATGGGCAAAAATAACAAAGTTGGGGAAAATGGCATTAACAGTTCATTATTTTATCATGCTATGTTTTTAGACTCACATATTTTATATAATATGATCAATTACTAGAATTTCTTCTGGAGGTAAAGCCTGACATTCTGCAACTGAAAGCTTTGACGGACAATACTGGATAGTAGTACTCACACAATAGACAAGAAAAGAGAAGGGTCAGCGAGCTGGGGTGTTTATTCTTCTATCACCCTCCTCTTCAGGAATCCTTCTACCGTTTTATGATTCTATGGTTCTAACCTCTCCATGCCTACCTGAATTTTCTTCTATGTTTATAGTGTCCTAATTCAGGAGACCTTGGACGAGTCATAATAGTGCTTCCTAGCTATGATACTTTGGTCCCTGTAACACAATTTAAAAGGTTTACAGGAATATTTCACGGAAAATTTTAAGAACATAATTCCAACACCCAAAGCCCTTTAGGAATCAGGTCAATCTATTAACAGACAAAACAATCTTCAATATTACTTTAAATCAATTCAATGTTTTAGGATATATATATATGTATGTGTATGTATGTATATGTCCCTGGGTGCTGCAAATAATTAAGCACTCGACTACTAACTGAAAGGTTGGCGGTTCAAATCCATGCAGAGGCGCCTCAGAAGGCAGGCCTGATGATCTGCTTCAGAAAGGTCACAGACTTGATTTTTCAGGAGTAGATCACCAGGCTTTTCTTCTGAGGCACCTCTGGGTGGACTCAAACCTTCAACCTTTCAGTTACCAGCCAAGTACATCACCCTGGGAGTCCTTAAGTGAAAGAAGCCAGTCATAAAAGACCACATAGTGTATAACTCCATTTACATGAAATGTCCAGAATAAGCAAATCCATAGAGGCAGAAAGCAGATCAGTAGTTGCCAGGGGATGGGAGCAGAGAAGTGTGGGGAGTGACTGCTAATGGGTACAGGTTTCATTCTGGGGTGATGAAAATGTTCTAAAGTTGATTGTGGTGATGATAGTGCAACTCTGTGAATATACGTACTCAAAATCACGGAACTGTACACTTTAAGTAGGTGAATTGTATGGTATGTGAATTATTTCTTAATAAAGCTACTACTAAAAAAGATTAAAAAAAAAGAAAGGTCACAGCTTTGAAAATCCTACTGAGCATTCTACTCTGAACACTTGGGGTGGCCATTATTCGGAGCTGACTCAATGGAGGCAACAACAATAACAACAAAATATATATGATATATATATAAAATCTTGACTATCATTCTATTAGAAAATTCATATCTTAAATAACAATTGGTTCATAGTGTAACTTAACCAGCCTGAAGTACCATATACATATACATACACACACATATGTATACATATATACATATACGTACATACGTACATAAATACGTATATATGTGCGTGTGTGCGTGTGTGTGTGTGGTTAAGCATTTGGCTGCTAACCAGAACGTTGGCAGTTTGAATCCAATCCACCGTTCGATGCTCGGAAACCCTATGGGGCAGTTCTGCTCTGTCCTATAGTGTTGCTAGGAGTTGGAATCGACTCAACAGCAACGGGAATATAGATATATATGCTTTCGCAAGCACTAAGAGACGTGGTGGAACAGTGGTTAAGAGCTTGGCTGCTAAGCAAAAGGTCAGCAGTTTGAATCCAAACCCTGTGGAGCAGTTCTACACTGTGCTATAGGGTCACCATCAGTTCAGAGGGTTGCAAATACTTTCAAAATCATCCTGTTTCTTCCATCTAAAAATAAATTGATAAAAAGTAACTCAGGATTTCAAAGTAATTGTAATTTAAGAAGATGTAAATATGAAGGAAATTATATCACATGTTAGATCATTAGTCTTTTTATGTGCTATTAAATACTTCATTTAACTATCAAATATTTCATATAAAAATTCTGCTGCAGCTGAAAGGTTCAGCATAACACAATATTATACATTATTTACAAAATAATGGACATTTCATACTAAACCTTTGTAAAACTACTGAACTATTCTATTTTAGTATTTTAAAATAGATCCCTGAATCAATTTCTTAGGGTTGCCTTAACAAAGTACTATAAACTAGGTGATTTAAAACAATAGGAATTTATTCTGTCACAGTTCTGGAGTCTAGAAGTCTAAACTCAAGTCCCCACCCCAAGTTTAATTGCTTATGCTCAATATAGTATATAAACAACAAAACAAAATAATATTGATTTTTCACTCTCCGACTATAAACTATCAGCCATTTGTTTTCTCTTAAGTTTTTAACTGACTTTGCAATTATTTTTCACTCTTAAATTTAGTATGATCATATAGAAAACTAATTTCAGGTAATTAATAAGCATTTACTGGAGAGAACTCTATAAAAAAAAAAAAAGAAAGAAAGAAAAAGTACAGAGGAAAAGGAAGAGCGTGTTCCCTGCTTTGAATATACCGCATTTTTACACAAATAACTTGCACCTTCTACAAATGTTTGCCAACCACACCCTCCCCATGTTTACATGTTGCAGTAAAAAAAAAAAGCATAGCACACTTACAAAAATATCTCATAAGAGACGGGCATAGTTGGCAGACAAGCAGAAGGTGTACGTTATTTGCATAAAAATATGGTAATATGTTGTAAAGGACCAAAAAGTTAAATAATTAAATTTGGAATATTAGATAGTATGTGAAAGTAGTGAGCGCATTAGCTAAAACCAACATGTATAATTCAGAAAATGACATTCAACACTCTAGAAGGATTAATTAGTTCTCAAAAACATACTGATAATCAAATAAATACCTCCATTATTTTTCTTGTCCTTTCCTTTCTAAACAAAAGTCTTTTGCTTACCTTGTTTGCTTGTTTTTTTCTAAATTTATAGACATTTCCAGAACTTTAAGGGTAATTTACTCATTTGAAGTACAGAAAAGACACGTTTTTCTATCAATTTGGCATTTTAAAGCCAAAGTGATCAAATATTCATTTAATTACGTGTCATTGTTAATGAATATACATTCGTGTTTACACACACACACTTTAGAGTATTTCACAGATATTTTACCAATATGGAAAACATCTTCTTTTCAGTGATATTTCTAACAAATATGAGAGTATTAAAGGATTCGATTCCTGCCTTTTTGTGTTTGCTTGTTCCTCTTATAACAATTCTTTAAAAATCCTCTAGGTTATATGTTTACACCATCCATATTCTGGTGCTCATTCTCACATCTACTATATTTTTTGACTTGGATTCACTCTAAGAAGTCTCCTTTTAAAAAACATTTTCTATTTGTTGTGTTTGTCTTGGTTTCACTTTCCTAATTTTCTATTTTCCAAATTATCATAGGAAATAGTTTTATTAAAAAATTCACCTCTGAATAACACTGGTCACCATTTTTTCTGCCGCCTCTAATAATTTGCTCACCACTTCTCCAGACTCCTCAATTGTCTAGTCCTAAAGTTAGTACTATGTATTTATTTATTCATTTATTATCTATCTATCTATCTGGAGTCCTGGTGGTATAGTGGTTAAGCATTTAGCTGCTAACCAAAAGGTCAGCAGTTCAAATCCACCAACCGCTCCTTGGAAACTCTGTAGAGCAGTTCTACTCTGTCCTATAGGTTGCTATGAGTAGGAATCGACTTGATGACAATGGGTTTTTGATCTATCTATCTATCTATCATCTACCAATGTACCTACTACCTATCTATGTACTTATTTTATAGTAGCACCCATGCATATCACCAGTTTTTGTATCTGTTAGGTATCACTGCATAAAATACCACTCCAGACTCAATGACTGTAAACAACAGTCATTATTGGAGCCCACACATGTGTTATTAGGCTGATATTTGACTGATTTCGGCTTGACTCAGCTCTCAACTGGGGTTTCCCTTTACAAGGATACAGGTCTAGATGGCTTTGGTCTTCTCTAATTGTCTCATCCTGAGGCTGAGGCTGAAGAGATAGTAGTTATCCAAGGGAAGCTGTTCCCATGGTGATGACAGAGCCACACACACACAGAGCAAACAGAATTACGCAAGACTTCTTACAGCTGTGATTCATAACCGATTCATTGTCATTTTCACCCCCATGCCTTTGTCCAAAGCAAATAATATAGCTAAACCCACACTCTGTACAAGATAAAGCCAAAACAAAGGTGTGCATCCTGGTTAAGATGAAAAATTATGGACAATTATTCAATCTACCCCACTTATTTCCTTATGCAAACAATATGATTTCCATTTTATCATGTGCGACTTTTTCAGAATAATTAGGAAAAGTACCAATATTGAATTTAAAACTTAAATTAAAATTTATTTTTTCAGGTCTATTTAGTAAGTTAAACCTGGATTACAAAAGTATTAAAAACTTTAGAATATATATTTAATTTTATTATATTATTATTGATCTATTACACAGATACTGTAATAGTAACTATACAGAATAGTGGAGTCTCTGGTGGTGCAAACTTTAATGCAGTCAGCTGCAAATCTAAAGGTTGGAGATTCAACTCTACCCAGAGGTGCCTCGGAAGAAAGCCCTGGTGATATACTTCCAAAAAACCAGCCATTGAAAACCGTATGGAGCACAGTTCTACTCTGACACACATGGGGTCACCATGGGTCGGAATCAACTCAACAGTAATTGGTTTTGTACAGAATAGTAGCACCAAACACAGCTTATGCTATCAAGAAATTCACAACCAACTGTGAAGCACAAATTTGTAACCAGATAATAGTATACAAAGCAAAACACAGTGATAAATCCTAAGAATTGTCAAAGTATCATAAAAAGTTTGAGTTGATAATATAATTCTGCTTGAAGAGTAGGGTGTCAGGGCAAAGCCTTAAGAGGAGTTAACTTTTGAGTGGAATCTTGACGGAAGGCAGTATATGACTGTAAAGACAGTAGCAAAGGGTATTTCAGGCAAGAGGTAACAGCAACATCATTGGCAAAGGCATGTGGCTAACAGTATGCCATGTCCACTGAATTATAAGTCACGTGGTAAGGCTACAGAGACCATATGCAATCTCAGACAAAACAAAGATGTAAATTAGAATCATCTGTTGTAATAAATGATTCAGTGTGGCTGCTGTTTACGTGCTTGGAGGAAAGAACCTGCTAGAAATAAAAATGAAATAAGCAACTGAACACCCTTTGTAGACCAAAGACAGACCATGAGACAAGGATTTGGAGAGAAGTAGATTGTTTGGAAGATAAGCACAGGAAGAAGAGTGAGAGCATGAAAGTGAGAAAGGAAGAAAGGGAAGTAAACCAATACAAGATGTGTTAAAATGAATGGGCCACTGCTGTGGCCAACTCTTGCTCATTTCCTCAATATTCCTACTCCTATTCGTGTTCAAAGGTGGTGAGGAATATGAATCAATCTCTAACTGAGGAGTAAACAAACTGGGTACTTTCCACCAATTCCTATCCCTCAGTTATTGAAGCTTGCTCCAGTGGTGTTAAGTCTCCAGCACTTCCAGTGTGTTATGAGTGAGCTGAGCATGGTTCTGCAGACAGAAAATGCTCTCAGACAAAAAAACAGGACAGTTGAGGTGTGTATAATCTAGGTAAAATTTTAAAACATACATGACAATACTGTATACTATTTATAGAAATAAAAGAATATGAATAACATAAAAGGACATACCAGAAAGAAACTCACCATATGGGTGGAACTGAGTCTTCCAGAAAGATACGTTCAAGTCCTAAGTCCTGTACCTGTAAATGTGATCTTATTTGGAAATAAGCTCTTTACAAATATAATTAGTTAACATGAGGCATGAGGTCATACTGGGATACAGTGGGTCATAATTCAATATCACTGGTGTTTATAGAAGAACAGAAGAGACAGAGCAGAGAGACACATACAGGAAGAAGGGCACATGAAGACAGAGGCCGCTACAAGACAGGAACACCAAGGATTGCTGACTTTCAGAGGAAGCTAGGAGAGAGGCATGGAAATAATTCTGCCTCAGAGCCCTTAGAACATCCTGAATTTTAACTTCTAGCCTCCAGAACTGTGAAACAATAAATTTCTGTTGCTCTAAGTCACGTAGTTTGGGGTAATTTGTTATGACTGCCCTAGTAAACTAACACACTTGCTGACTTTAAGATGGTAGTTGCCTCTGGAGAGAAAGGATGAAGAAAAAGTCACATGTATTTCAACTGAATCTCTGCACTTTTATTATTTTAAAAAATAGATCCAAAGTAAACAGACAACATATAAATATTTGTAAAACTGCAACAGTGAGTTTATAGTTCGTTTGTTTTAAATATATTAGTCCTTGCTCTTTTTTGTATACTGAAATATTCTGGAATTTTCAAAACTTTTAATATAAAATAAAATGCTTGATTGTGATGAAGGAAAATTTGCTTGATTTTTATCAGTCCCTTAATTTTAATTGCTTTGCATCATTTAGAGAGAAACAGTGTACTTAAACTATAATAAAATTCAAAACAAAACCAACAAACAAAGAAACCTTGTTCCCATTGAATCGATTCCAAGTCATAGCAAACGTATAGGACAGAGTAGAACTACCTCATAGGGTTTCCAAGGAGCAGTTGGTGTATTCAAACTGCCGACCTTTTGGTTAGCAGCCATAGTTCTTAACCACTATGCCACCAGGGCTCCACTGTAAAATTCAACCCTCACTAATTATTACACATCTGAATTTATAGCATTTGAATATGGCCGTAATTAGTAATATACGCACACTACAAAGTTCCTTTGGCCACAAATGCCGGTGAGTAAAAAGGGCTGGCTCGTATAAGCATCACTGCACAAATTTCTTAGTAAGTCTCATCAATATTTATGCAAGATCTCAACTCTAACCAGACACATATCACCTTACTCCATTAGCTATTTCTTCTGGGAAGCCCGGTGTTGGTGTCTTAGAAGTTCTCAGAGAAAAGGTCGCTCTTGTCCTCTTCTTGTCCTCAGGCCTCCTTTTTGTTGTCAGGTAATTGGGAGAAGTATCTGCTAAGATGGGCCAAGAATTCAAACAAACAAACACAGAAAACCCCTAGGGAAACTGAGTTATCACTGAATTCCCCTTCATTCTTCTCCTAGACCTTCAAACAGCTCTGTTTGGTGCCTTGAATCTTACAGTGCTTTTTATAAAAGCAGCTCTCTGAGTCCTTATTTAAAGTATTCTTGCCGAAGAGTCAAACTCATTTTAGGGGGTTGCTTAGAAACGGAAACCACCATGTCCTTCCAGGTTGTCCTTTAAGTAAATGCATAAAAATTTACATATTATATTAACTTGAGCAAGAAAATGCCTGGAAGAAGGCGAAGTGTGCACTAGCCTAGCAGTTCACTAGCTACCCATTCTCCATCTCGAAGTGTATGCTTAACTGGATTACCCACTCAATGCCTAACACTGTATGAGCATATTTCTTGTCTGTATTTTATAATTCAGGGGCCTTTCCTAAAGATGGGATACAATTTGAGGGTGGTGCCTGTGATATATAAGCGCTAACATGCCACCAACTGTTTAGTATTCTCAGGATATTCAGAATTAGCATAATGTGGTCAGTTTACTTATGTCCAACTTTCCATTCCTAACAATATTGATGTTACTGTAGCAGTTGCAGGCAGCTTTACATTTTTTGGCAGCTCAACGCCATAGTATCCAAATTCATGATTTACTGTAAGACAGAGAGGGAGGTTGGAAAATATACTAAGCTGTGAATCTTACAGGGGACACATTGTGACTTCAGTGGTTTCTTCTTTACAGAATTAATGAGAGAGATGAAGAACTCCCTAATGCAAAACTAAAGAATGCATTATGGGATAACCTTTAATGCATTGTACAATAACCTTTCTGAAATTGTATCATTGCTGTTTAATCATCGCTAGAACTAAATAAAGCTCTGAGTTTTTCACTGAGGCTCTAAACTGAAATTATAGTATGTATGCAGAGGCCATTTGAATATTTCTGACAAAGATAAGCAGTGAAATAAGCTGATGCTTCTGTTGAAAAGGGATAAAGCCACTCTACTGGTGAGGCATTTATCGTTACAGGAAAAAAGTATCAGTAATTTTATTCCCCATTCTGAGATTATCACTCACAGCTATGATTTCCATTATTGCAATAACAAATTGAGAAATAATATTTCCCCCAGGAAAATGTGGGATGTTTCAATGTTTTATGGCAGAAAGACATTTTTGCAGACATTGCAGAAAGCTAATGTCTCCTTTAAATTGGGCTATAATTCAAAGAGAACTATGAAATACAGCTGCAAAAAGTCAGCCAAATAAGTAAGCTTATACTTTCTAGTTTATTTCTATAATATTTTTTATTTTTGTTATTGTTGCTCATTTTACAGCAGCAGATGTAGTACAATTTGTTTATAACACGTGTGTCCTTGGTTAGAGAAAAAAATCAGTCTCCTTGAAGAATGGAGTGTGAGGTTAAAAAAAAATGAAAGTAAAAATTGATATTAGGTAGCCTCCCCACTCGCTTTTCACACTATTTTTCATGAATTCACCCATTCATAATTTAAAAATATTTATTAAGTAAATACTGTTTGCCAGTCAATATACTAGGGGCTTGGTACACTTTGCCGAACAAAGCGACAGGGTCTTCTCCATCACAGAACATAGATTAGTACACAAGACCAGCACAAACAAATGCATAATATCTAATGAAACACTGTGATAAAATGTTAAAGAAAAAGTGAAAAGTGGAATATTGCAGAGAAGATATATCAATTTTTTAAATTTAATTTTCTGTGGTGTCTGCTCCTTTTCTTTCCCTAAGGGAAACAAAATATTGCTATAGTATCGACAACTATATATTCAATCATTCATTATTTTAAAGTTTTTATAGTGATAGATGTAATTAAATGTATAGGAACAGTTCAAAGACATATAATAAACACTCATGATCCCTCTATGTCCTGTCCCCAGAGCATTGCCTACCCTCTTTCCCAAAGGTAACCATTATCACAAATATTTTGGTAATTCCATTGCATCTCTATTTGGAAATGCTGGTGGAGCAGTGGTTAAGAGCTACAGCTGCTAACCAAAAGGTCAGCAGTTCGAATCCACCAGGCACTCCTTGGAAACTATATGGGGCAGTTCTACTCTGTCCTATAAGCTTGCTATGAGTTGGAATCCACTTGACAGCAAAGGGTTTTTTTCTTTAATATTGCTAACTTTATAGAAATGGAATCATATTATCCGTATTATTCAGTCTGTTGACTGTTTTCCTTGAAATTATGTTTTGGTAATTTCTCCATTTTTACACATGTACCTCTAGTTCATACATTTTAGAGTACCATTGGACGAGTGTAACAACTTGTTTTTCCATTATATAGATATGTGAATCCTTTTCCAATATGTTTTTACAATTACAGTCAATACTTCTATGAACATTTCTGTATATGTCCCCAGGGGCACACGTACAATCATTTCTTTCAGGATACACTTAAGTGTGTTATTACTAAATTACACATTCAAGTATACTAGGTAATGCAAAATTGTTTTCAAAATGCTATACATCCACCAGAAATGGACGAGCTTTCCATCTGCTATATATCATCACCAATGAGCTATTGATCAACTTTTTTATTTTTGCCAACCTATTGCATGTGTAAGATTATTAAAGTGTGGTTTTAATTTACATTTCTTTGACTACTGATGATGTTGAATGCTTTCCTATGTTTATGGGCTGTTTGTGTTCCGTTTCCTGTGAAAAGCTTTGTTAAAATGTTGGCGCATTTTTCTGTTGTGATTTTTTTTAATTTTTAATACTTGATAGAATGCCCCTATATAATCTGTATACAAATCCTACATTGGTTATATGTTTGATAAATATCTTTAGTCACTTCATGTCTTGCCTTTTAATCTATCAATGGTGTTTTTGATGAATATACTTTTTTAGTATTATTATACAACAGTCAATTTCATTTCCGTTCTTCTGCAACCAACGGAAATACAATTACATTTAATGATAAATATGTGTGTTTATATACATATATTTATATAGATAGATATGTTAATACATTTTTTAATGGTTATAAGGTATTTCATGTTGTTAGTATCTTCTTGAGTAAATATCAGGAAGTTGTAATTTTTTAAGTACTATTATTTTTTGCAAATTTTTAATTTATTGGCCTAAATTTATTCATAATTTCCTTTTATTTTACATTAACTCTGTGAGTATGCTCCCCTTTTTTATTTATATTATTGTTCATCTTTGCTTTCTCTTTTAATCTTGATGAATCTCAAGAAATGTATGTTCATGTTATTATGCCTTTCAAATAACCTACTTTTATTTAGTTCTTTGACTTTGTTGGCTTTGTTTTCTTTTAATTCTATTAATTTCATATCCCATCTTTAATATTTTCTTCTTTCTACTCTGACCTTATTCTACTTTCCTTATACCCGATAACGTGGAGTTGATTCCGACTCATAGCGATCCTATAGGACAGAACAGAACTGCCTCATAGGCTTTCCGAGGAGCAGCTGGTGGATTCAAACTGTAGACTTTTTGGTTAGCAGCCGAGTTCTTAACCACTGCACCACCAGGACTCCACTTTCCTTACACTGTCTTATTTTTAACTCTTAGCTCAATATAGTGTTTCTTATTTTCTAAAGGAAGGCTATGCATTTCCTTCTAAATCAAATGTTAACTCTCTCCCACAAATTTTGATACATAGTGTTTTAATTATTATACAATTCTTAATACTTAATTCCTTGTATGCTTTTTCATTTGTAGTTTAGAATTCCACGCTCAGGTGTCAAATATCTGTTTTTTCTAGTTTCTTTTAAAATTAATTTCTTATTCAATTCTCTGTGTTTAGAAAATGTTATCTACATGAACTCAAATATTTAAATTAGGTAAAGCTATCATATCATTGCATTAGAACCTCATGGTTCCTTTCTTTGGTGATCATGTAATTCTTTGGGTTCCTACTTTCACTTCATCCCAGCCCGCAATGTGTACCTTATTAAAGTACTAACTCAGCAGTTCATTTGAAAAAAATATATATATTTTTTTATTCATCATTTTATTTGTTCTTGTCAGGAGAGTTTTTAGTAGTATCAATTTTGCACACTGGTATTCTGCATACCCTGGTGGCACAGTGGTTAAGAGTTTGGTTGTCAACCAAAAGGTGGGCAGTTTGAATCCACCAGCTCACCTTGGGAACCCTATGGGGCAGTTTTACTCTGAACGGTAGGGTTGTTTTGAGTAGGAATTGGCGTGACGCATCTATTTACTCTTTATGTAAACCAGAACTCTTTTCAGTCAGTCTGTATTTTTAAAGTAATTTGCTTAATTCTCCCATCCACATATCTCCTGACATTCATTCATTCAACAAAGATTTACTGACCCTCTGCTATTCACCAGAAGGAGCCCTGGTGGCACAATGGTTAAAGTGATAAACTGCTAACTGAAAGGTTGGCGGTTGGAAACCACCAGCCGCTGCCTGAGAGAAAGATGTGGCAGTCACCTTAGGTAGAGATTTACAGCCTTGGAAACCCTGTGGGGTTGCTATTAGTTGGAATCGACTGGATGGCAGTGGGGTTTTACTATTTACCAACACTGTTGTATGTACTAGTGATATAACTGTGAACATTCAAGTATGCCTTCTGCAAAAGACAGAAAATAAATATATCAAATAATACATCGACGATACGTCCTAAGAAAAATAAAGCAGGGTAAAGGAACGATGAGTGGGAAGGGATGGTCTCTTAGATCAAAGTTCATGAAAGACCTCTCCAATAGCTGATATTTAAGTTAAGATCTGAAGGGTTGGTGGGAGTGAGCCATGGGTCTACTTGTAGGAAGAGTGATTCAGCTCAGAAAGAAAATAAAAGCAAAGACGCTGAGACAGGAATATGCTTGGCATATTCAATGAACTGCGAAGAGGCCAATATTGTTACATCCAAGGGAATCCTTTGAGATTAGGAGATAAGGTGGAGCAGTAGCTAGATAGGTATGTAAGACTATCCATCTGTTTACAATACGAAAGTAACTTGTGGATGTTGCTACCTGAAATTTAATATTTCATAAAAATATAATCCTGTTCTGTTTCTGTTACTTTTGTTTGTTAAATCCCTTTCACTGCCTGAGTGACTTTTGGAGAGTATTTCTTAAATCATCAAAATTCAAACATCTTGCCATATAATGCATTAACTTCGTATTAAATTTGCCAAGAATATGATGTGTCCTTTTGGCCAAGAGCTGCAAGTTATTTTTAACACAGAGATATTCTACTCTATATTAACCTTTTATTTATTTTTTACATTATTTATTCATTGGAATTTTATTTGTTAAAAGTTAGGATTTCTCACAAATCCTTGGTTTTTATTAGCTTCCATTTTCATATTTGTCTCTTAATTATTTTACTACAACCATTCTAACGGAATTAATAAAGTTTATCTTCTAAAATTTCTATTCCTATTTCTTGAGTTTTCATTTAAGAGTTTACGACCTTCAATGAGAATTACAATCGTTACTGCATTTTTTATTTCCCTGCATTGTGTTCTTAATTAAGCAAGTTTTTTTTCTCTTTGCAACCTGCTTCTCAGATTTATGATTTTGCATTTCTGCTTGCTCTCGTTATGTTATACTGCTTTATTTTTATGGAAGCAGTATCACCTTGAACCTTATTGAGAATTCAAAGCAGATATTTTCCAAAACTCTGTCTTATATTTTCTTTCTTGGCTCTTATTCAGAGGCATTATTTTCTCTAATTTTCCTGCCTGTGGGTTTCTTCACATATTCCTGACTGAGCTGCAGTATGTCTTCATTTGTTTTATATTTTGTTATTGTTGCTTACACATATTTAAATGAGGAAATGTATATTTAAATGCTTGTTTTCCAAATAACAAAGTGGTTTGTTTTGGGTTTTGTTTTTTGCTGCTTTTCACCTTACTTATTTAATCACAAGCTGTTGGAATGAAAACTTGGTGGTGGGCCATCTTGGAAAAGGGCAATGCACTAGGCATCAGAGAAATAAAAAAGAAATAGAAGCTTCCTGAAGACTTGGCGCCACTGAACTGCTTATGTTAAGAACTATGTAAGAAATAGCATACTTTACAAGGTTATTAAGGTAAAAGTTGAATCTGTATCTGCCTCAATCATTAAAAAATCATCCAATTAAAGACTGAAAATGTGAGACTACTTTCAAAATATCAAGTTAATTAATCAAAATATTTTTTTCAAAATTGGTGATTATGTGTACGTACAGCCACTTTTATTTAATTCAGAATAGATAGACACTCCTTAATTTTAATTTCACATCTAGTATTTAATGAAAACTGAAGATGGAGGGTTAACATAAAATACACCACCACCCCAGCCACACATTCACACCCACCCATATCCTTCATTACATTTGGAATAAATTAAGTACATCTGGACTATTCATCGCTTCATCAATTTATATTCCATTATTTTCTCTTCAGAAACTGTTCTTCTCACATCATGTGAAAATTAACTTTCTGAAACATCCCAGATATCCTTTTCTGAAGAGGATTTTTTTTTTTTTTTTTAATTTCCTAAACCTTCCATTTCCAGGGCTGTAGTATGGTGTGACTTTGAGCAGAGGGCTTTGAGAAAGAGCTTTATTTTTAGCAATGGATTAAAGTGTTGTATTTGTTTTTTGAGTGACAGAATTTTAAATTCAATTCTACGTACAAGTTATAAAATATACAGATGGAACTGTGAAGGAAGATCTGAAAAATAAATACATAAAACTGAGATAGCAATGCTTTCTGTTTATTAAATTACTCCTATTCCTCCTACTAATAAAAATCACACTATGATTTTTTTTTTTTAATTCCTCTGTCACATAGAAGAGGAGAGCTTTTAGCCTTGTCATTCTGGGCTAATTCCAATTATTTAACTAACTTCTTTCTAATAATGCTTACAGCTTTTTCAATCTGCTGTGATTCTTTAAAAAAAAAAATATATATATATAAAACTTTAAAATCTATTATGATGGTCTCAGATCATTCTTCTTGTAAGAAAACCTCACATACAGTGTACTAGTAATGTTTGCATCTGAGTAAGCAGTTAAAATACTGTAACACTGGATTGAAGTACCTGGTGGTACAAATGGTTAATGGACTAGGCTGCTAACTGAAAGGCTGGCAGTTTGAATCCACTTAGAGGCACCTTTGAAGAAAGGCCTGGCGGATTTACTTCCAAAAAATCAGCCATTGAAATCTCTGTGGAGCACAATTCTACTCAGACACACATGGGGTTGCCATGAGTCTGAAATGACTTGACAGCAACTGGAAAACATTGGTTAGATATTTCCACCCTAATTAGTATAACAAATAGAACTCGAATTTGTAGTGACTCAAGCACATTAGGTTATCTTGCTCATGTAACAGTTTAAAGTAGGTGTTCCTTGTCATAGGGGACGTTCTGCTCCCTGCAGTCATTCAGGAACCCAGGCTGTCCAAGGCACTACCCAAAATGTAACTAACTTCCAAGGTTGCTCTGACCTTCTGCATCCCAGTCAGCCCAAAGAGGGACTGGGCCTATAGGAACTCAAGCTGGACATTTCCATGGAACAGGCCTGGATGTCAGGGGCATCATTTGCACTTATATCCCATACATGACTCCATTTAATTGCATGAGGAACTAGAAAATAATGTCCAACTGTGTGCCTAGGAAGAAGAGGAAACTGGAAGGTTATGAAAAGTCAGCAGTCTCTGATATAAACACTGAGAAGAGAAAAGCACTTAAATAGGAATAGGTTGAACAACCGTCCCAGTTCCCCAAGGACTATTTTGGTTTTAGCACAGAAAATCTGTGATGGAATATCTCCATCCTGGGAAAACCAGAACAATTGGTCACCATTATATAAAATTAATATACTTCAAAATATTAAGGAGAAAATGGCTTAAAATAATGTCTTAATTTGAATCAATATTATCATAGGTAGAATGGCTTAACGAGTTTTTTAAAGGGAAATAGAATTTTATATTCCTCTTCATTTAAAATAATAGGGCATGAATTGATTGGAAATTTATATTATCAGAAAAAAAGGAAAAACCTTGAGGCCTGAGGAAATTTGACAATTTACATTAAAATCTTGCATATACTGATAACAATCATTTTTTTAAATATATAAAATGGATATTATTAAGAAAATATGTGCTTATTTTCACATACTCACTAACTTAAAATCATTTCAATTTCATTGGGCATGTATCCATATGTAAAAATTGTTAAAATATAAGGAAATAAATTAAAAAAGATAATTTCTTCAAACAAAAAATATCATTCACATTTATTTCTATTCAAATACTATCTGAAACATAAGTAAATATTTCTTTTTAATTCAAAGATAGGTACATGTTCTTGGTATAATATAATGTCACTAAAAAGCAATGTTTTCATAATACTATCCCTTCTGTTATCAGTTTTTTTTCTTTTTAATTTTTTTGATGGCATGTGTTTTCAGTATTGGAATGCATGCTTATTAATTGAGCATGTTTAAATTTCTGGCTCAGTGGTTAAGAGCTACCGCGAGATATGGCTGCTAACCAAAATGTCAGCAGTTGGAATCCACCAGCCACTCCTTGGAAACCCTATGGGGCAGTTTTACTCTGCCCTATAGGGTCGCTATGAGTCAGAATTGACTTGATGGCAATGGGTTTGGTTTTTGGAATATGGATTTTGAAAAAAATGATTTGGTAATACAAGCTTCCAATGAGGCCAGTGGCACTCTGGAGCCACCGATCTGTGGTATGACAATACACCAATAAGAACTAAATAGAGAATTTATTGTAGGCACCTTTCCACTAGGTTACATGGGAATCTCTGGTTTTCAAATATGACACAGAAAAACCAAAACAAACCCGTCAGGGTTCTCTGTCACACAGGAAAGCCATAATTATGCTTGTAAGCCTTATCTCACAGAAATAAAGGGAAAATAAATACAGAAGTTTACAAAAGTTTACAAAACTAACACATCCAGGAAGCATCAACCAATAGAATGATCAATTTACACAACAATGAGGCTCCAATTCAGGTGTGCTGAGCTTCACACATTTCCAAAGGGACCCACCTTAAAGCTAAATGCGTTGGAATTGGAATAACTACTACCTAGGAGGTCCAGAAGCATAAAAAGTGGCTGGTGTACCTTTAAACCAATAATAACTAAAGAGTTAATTATTTAAAGATATAGGCTCACATGACTTGTGGAAATAAATGCATGAGAATGAAAACAGTGCTTACTTCCAGATGGCAGACCTATGGGTTACCGAATTTTCCTATTTTTTCTTTTAAATCATTCTATATTTTTCAAATACTCAACATTGATCATACACTGCATTCATAATGAGAAAAAATGCAAATGTTACTTTAATTTAAAAAATCAAATTAAAAAATCTTAGTGTTCAACCAATAAGTAAATCTGCATCTATACACAAGATACAAGGCCATAGGAATCTGATTTGTTTGTTTCTCAGAAGCACAACAAAGAATAATGTACTATTTTCTTGCTTTTCATAAGATTTTTACAGAATGAGTGGTTTTACTATTTTGATATCCCTATGCAAAATTCTGATTCTACAATCAAGATTTAGTGATAGAGGATTTGTTTAAATTTATTTTCTTGTTCTTAAAACCTCCTAGGTTTTTTTTTGTTTTGTTTTATTTGCAAAATACTATGTTCCTTTTCATTTTTAGAGAACACATAAATAAGTACGCATTCTTGAGATGCAGAAGCGAATTTGTAAAAACCTCACATGTCTGTTTGGCTTTCAAAACTGATTTTGTAAAAGTACGAATCAGAAAATACATTGAAGTGCATATTTGTGCTCAAGTATAAAACTCTTCTTTAAAAAAATACAAAGTATAATATAATCTGATTTAATAGGAATGCCTGGTTCCCTCGCAGCAGATTACTAATCAGCAGGAATGAAAACATTTTTAAACAAATATTTACTGAATATTTATTGAGTGTCAGGTACCATGCTAGAAAGAGAGATTAAAAGTGATGAGATTTCATATCACCTACACTCAAAGGAAACTGAAATTTACTGTTTACTGTTATGAGACTGGAATGAGTTTAGGTATAAAGTTCAATGGACATATAGTAGGATGCTCACCTAACTGTCTGAAGAAAACACGTGTGATGGTTAAGGTTGTGTGTCAACTTGGCTGAGCCATTATTCTCAGTGGTTTGGCAGTTATGATGCAGCTTGGCAGCTATGTAATGATATAATCACCTCCATGATGAGATCTGTTATAAACAGCCAATCAGTTGAAAGGGAGTTTCCTAGGGGGTGTGGCCTGCATCCAATACAGGGGGACTTCCTGACCATGCTCACCGGCTTTTGCTCACTCTGGATCCTGCAGCTGTCTCCTGTTCATCTGACCTCCTGTTCTTGGGACTTGAGCTAGCAGCTTACCTGCCGATCTGGGGATTTGTCAGCCTCAGCAGTCTATGAGCCAGTGGCCTGCCAGTTTACGTGCTGATCTTGGGATTCATCGGCCATAGTCTGTGAGCCAGAGGCCTGTTGTCTGACCTGCCAATCTTGGGTTCACCAGCCCCTGCAGTTACATGAGTCAGGAGAAGCCTCCAGCCTGACCCATGGACTTGGGACTTGCCAGCCTCTAACAACAGCGTGAGCCATTTCCTTGATACAAATCTCTCTCTTTTGTCCTCCTCCTTCCCCTCCCTCTCCCACTTCCCCTTCTCCTTCCCCTCTCCTCCCCCTCCTCCTTCCTCTCTTCCTCCTGTTCCCCCTCCTCCTCCTCTTCAGTGCAAGCTAAAATTTCACCAGATAAAGACAATATTCTCATCTGCTGTTTGAGTTATCCAGTGCTGGTATAACAGACATACCCCAAGTGGATGGCTTTAACAAACAGAAATTTATTTTCCCACAGTTTAGGAGGCTAGAAATTTGAATTCAGGGTGCGGGCTTTAGAGGAAAGTCCTTGTCTCTTCACTTTCTGCTTCCTGGTTCCTTGGAGAGAGCTCCAACTCCCTTGGCATCCATCTTACCTCATTTCTCTTCTAGCTTGCTTATTTAATTTCTTTGTGTTTCAAAAGATATTGACTCAAGATACACCCTACACTAATCCTTCCTCATTAACATAATGAACACAATCTATTCCCAAATGGAATTATAACCACAGGCATAACCCCAGCCCTCGAGTTGATTCCAATTCATAGTGACCCTATAGGACAGAGTAGAACTGCCCCATAGGTTTCCAAGGAGCTGCTGGTGGATTCAAACTGCAGACCTTTTGGTTAGCAGTTGTAGCTCTTAACCACTGCGCCACCAGGGGTCCAACCACAGGCACAGAGGTTAGGATTTACAACACATATTTTGGGGGGACACAATTCAAACCATAACATCTGCCTTTGCTTATTTTTTTATTCTTTAAATAATTATAATAAAAGACAAACCTGCCAACATTTTACATAGAACTATCACTTCTTCTAAGTGAATTTTAAACCATCTTTAAATAAATAATTCTTGCTGCCTCTCACTCAGGAGGATGATTAATAAAAAGAGTTGTTTCTACAAGGAGCATTTCAATCACATATCAACCTGCAATTTGGAGTGCCCACCGTTGCAATTGAAAATGTACTTGTTTTCTTTGTTGACACTGGGTTAGCATGTTTGAAATGTTCTCAAAATTAGCAGTCCAATGAGCCCTGTTGTAAGATACAGTCACTGCTCTGGAAGATCAATGGCCATCTCTTAGTTGTCTTTGAGGATGTCTACAAGCTGACTCTATTAGTTTCTGCTGCAATGTAACAATATTTCCCCAAACATACCTCCTTAAAACAACACATATTTATTTTATCACAGTTTCTGTGGGTGAGGAATTTGGACATGGCTTATCTGGGTCCTCTATAAGGCTGCAATTAAAGTATTGGCCTGAGCTGCAGTCTTATCTGAGGCTCAAATGGGCAAGGATCACTTTCAAAATTTACTCAGGTTGTTGGCAGAATTCATTTCCTTGCGGGTGCTAAGGACTTTCATTTTGCCTTTGTTTTGTTTTGTCTGGGTTTTTTGCTGGTTGTTGGATGGAAGTCATTCTCAGCCCTTAGTTACTTGCCTTCTGGGGTTTCCCAAAATAACCACTCACTTCCTCAAAGCCAGCAAAGGGGAACAAGAAGCCTCAGCAATATGGGTGCTACAATCTTAAGTAACATAATCACATAACCATGTATTCATAATCAGGTACGTCTTGTCATCTCTGCCATAATCTTTTGGTTAGAAGCAAGTCACAGCCCCCACACAACCTCAATGAGAGGGGATCACACAGGGGCAGGATTATAGGGACGACCTATAGAGTCTGTCTGCCACACCAACCGTGCATATTATTTTACATCAACCTTCTTATCATAACTACACTTTAATGGAAATGTCTGGCTATACCATATTATAGAATAACCAATCAAAGCCTAATTTATAGAAATGCGTATGTCTTATATAGTATAGTTATCCTATGTCATAATCTAAATAATAGTTGGAAAAGAATGCTACCCAGAATTCTATAGATGAAATGTCAATTAAGTTGATTCATACAGAGGTGGAAGAAAAGCCTTAAACTACGATCACCCTGAGGACACTCGTCAATTTGTCTTATGAAGCAGAGAACTTAAACGCTCTATTATAGAGCAGAAATCATCTGGACTAAATGAGCAATCTCACATCACAGTAGAAATAAAGAATTAAAACACATAACTTATTACCATAATAAAATATTATAAATCTTTGAGTTTACTAGATAATTGAGTCTATATTACTAGGTAAATTTATTAGAAAATTCTTAATAAGTTAATTATAAGGTAAAATCTGTCTTCCATCCTGAACTCAAAGATCCTGACAAATAATAAACAGTTTTTGGCATTTACTGGAACCATGCATTTGATACAAATATATGATTTTGATGAGCTGGACTTCTTAAAATATTGAAATACTTATTTACAATACTCAAACACATATATCTACCCTTTTGCTTCTTCTTTGTATATATTCCTCAAATCTCTTCATGTACCCAAAATCAACATAGATCCTAAGTTCTCTGCCCTAATGTCATCTCTTGCCTGTACTATTAGAAATATCTCCTACTGTACATATTCTCTTGATTTCCCAATTAATTCACTACAGAGAAGCTAGCAAAACTACAGTCAATGCAACTTGCTTTTGTATATCCTTGTTTAAAATCCTTCATAGGATTTAAATTCCTTTTGGGGTGAAGTCCCAATTCATTAACTTTGCCTCTGTAGTCCTGTATAATCTGTTATTTTGTAAAGGCTTGCCCACTACTTATCTTTTCTTATGTTCTGCAGTTATATGGCCGTCTACCAACTCCTGAAAATGCAGTGCTCCATACCACCTCACTGACATCATACAGATCATTTCCGTCACTCAAAACACCCCTATTGTTCTTTCCTTGAATAAGTGCATCTCACACTCCAGGTCTCAGGACATGTATTACATCATATAACTGGCATTCCAATGACGAAGCAGGAGTCAGGGTTGGTATATTTATCAAGTTAACATTGGTAAGATACTTGCGCTATGACAGGTATGTGGAAACTGGACCAGCTCTGGGGGATATGCTAACCATAGTACATTTGTATAAGTTAAATGTAGATATGGTATGACTCCTTTATAAATAAATCATAAATCTGCATCATAGAAACATTAGATAACAAAAAGGAAAAACATCATCTAGAAATTATCACTATTTGCATCATGTTACTTATCACTCCAGGACATTTTCTGTATATATTTATAATTTTGTATAAAACAGGTTCATAATATACACACTATTTCTAAAATTACTTTGAAAAATAATTACCAAGTCTTAAATATCTATATATATTTCAATATAACAAGACATAATTCCATACCAGGATTGGAGGAAGACTCATTAACAACCTGTACTATGCAGATGACACAACCCTGTTTTTTTGTTTGAACAGCACTTGAAGCACTTACTGATGAAGATCAAAGACTACAGCCTTCAGTATGGATTACACCTCAACATAAAGAAAACAAAAATCCTCACAACTGGACCACTGAGCAACATCATGATAAATGATGAAAAGCCTGAAGTTGTCAAGGATTTCATTTTACTTGGATCCACAATCAACACCCATGGAAGCAGCAGTCGAGAAATCAAAAGATGCATTGCATCTGGCAAATCTGCTGCAGAAGACCTCTTTAAAGTGTTGAAGCAAAAATGTCACCTTGAAGACTAAGGTGCACCTGACCCAATCCATTGTATTTTCAATAGCCTCATATGCATGCAAAAGTTGGACGATGAATAAGGAAGACCGAAAAAGAATTGACACCTTTGAAATGTGGTGTTGGCAAAGAATATTGAATATACCATGGACAGCCAAAAGAACAAACAAATCTGTCTTGGAAGAAGTACAACCAGGTTGCTCCTTGGAAGCAAGGATGGCAAGACTATGTCTCACATACTTTGGACATGTTATCATGAGAGACCAGTGCCTGGAGAAAGACATCATGCTTGGTAAAGTAGAGGTCCAGTGAAAAAGAGGAAGACCCTCAACAAGATGGATTGACACAGTGACTGCAACAGTGGGCTGGAGCATAACAACAATTGTGAAGATGTTGCAGGACTGGGCAGTGTTTCATTCTGTTGTACACAGGGTTGCTATGAGTTGGAAGTGACTCGATGGCACCTAACAACAACAACATACCAAAATATTATTTCTTTTTTCAATACTTGAAAAATATTCTCTTAAACCATAATTTATTTAACCCACCCCTTTTAGTTGAACATCATCTTTTTTCCCTAAAAAAATTTTTTTTATCATGCTTTAGGTGAAAGTTTACAGAGCAAATTAGTTTCTCATTAAACAATTAAAAATTTTGTTATTTTTAAACAGTATTCTTATAGGTAGATCTTTTTGTATGCACTTATATTTTCCTAAAGATCACTACCTAAAAAATTAAATGGATGAGTTAAAGTGCATAGGTATTTTTAAGCCCTCCATAATGAAGATACTTATTTATACCTTAATCAATAGATAGTAGGATAATTTTGAATTCTTCAAATCCTCAAAAGCTCATGCCTCTGAGTGACTTATAGAAGGTTTGTCAAAATGCAAAGAAAGAATAATGACAATATATAGTATATTAAGGAAAATTAATTTTTAGATGTATTAAATTTTTATATTTCTTCTAAGTATAAAATAAAAGACAGAACAGAATGATTAAGTTATATAATATTTCAAACAGTTACATAGACTGCAATTCAAACAAGTTATATAATTAAAGTAATGCCAACTGGAAGAGGACAACCAGCCTGCTAGTTACCCTCAGGGTTGAATTAACTAGGTGATTTTACCAAAGTCTGGGCCCTGTGGCCTTAAATATCTGAGTTTGACAGAACATATGAAGCCAACCCATATCTCAGGAGGAGACTCCTATTATTTATGTGTAGTGTCCAATGGATGAAAAGAACATTCTCTCTCATAAACATGGCTGATATATAAACAGGAACTCTCCCACAAACATCACCTCTGCATTCCTTCCTAATTGCAGACCTGTCTAGAGAGTAAGCTTTTACTTAAAAAATACTTTTGTATCAAGGAATTATGTGTATCATGTTGGTATTTAATAAAATCTGGGGCCCTAGTGGAAGGCATGTCACAGTTGGTCAATGCAAAGAACATGGTGCTTCTTTAGTGGTAGAAGATCCCAGGATTAACAGAGACCTACTAAAAAGGTCAAGAAGTTCAGCTCTCTAAATGACTTCCTTTTTCTTTGTGCCACTTGTTTTCAAAAAAGTTTGATGTCAAGGTTTGTTATATAAAAACAGCACGTTTCAATATTATTTTTTAAAGGAGTTTATATTCAGACAGGAGCCCTGGTGATATAATGGTTGAGTACTCACCTGCTAACTGAAAGGTTGGCATTTCAAACCCACCCAGTGGCTCTATGGGAGAAAGACCTGGCGATTTGCTCCCATAAAAGAGTATAGCCTAGAGAATCCTACCGGGCAGTTCTACTGTGTCACATGGGTCCCTATGAGTTGGAATTGACTTGATGGCACCCAACAAGAATAATATTCAAACAGTTCTAATTCTCTACTGGATATCCTAATCTCACAGAACATTTCTAATGTAATATTACTTACTGGTGTTATATGCCAAAGGAATACAGCTTAATTTTTATAATCACCTAGGTAAAATAGGATCCAAGATAGAAATAATGTGGGAACAGATTTCCAAAGCACTATGCGTGATATTTTGCCACTGCTTTGGATTATCTGCATTAATATTATACTTCATTAACATGGAAAATCAAAAGTTGGCAACATTGATTGGTATTGATGCCAAGAGGCAGAATAGAGGTAGGCTAAATTTGCATGACTAAGAATAGATTTATAACAAATTGTTGGGCATAGGAGCAAATGGGAAACTCATTTCAAATCAAACACATTAGTGAATGGCTTGATTGACAGAATATTCTGTGTAAATGAGAGTTACATAATATTTTCACTGTTTCCTTTGATTAATAAAGCCACTAAACTTGGTAATCAGTCATTCAGCTCCAGGTTTTTGCAAGTAGTAGGGACGACTATTTGTTGAAAGAAAATACCCTATGCTATAGCAAGACTAGCATCAAAGTTATTAGCTGGAGTTGACTCATTTCAGATCCTGACATAGAATCTGTGAGTGTGACTTTGAAACAAATCCATTTTCCTTATTACTATTAAAAAGTTAATATAATTAAATTTAAATATAAAGAAATAAGTTTAGTTCATTCTAATTTAAAGGACCAGGCCTAATATATTCTATCCTATAGTAGTTATTGACATCTCTGAAATACACTATTGGGAATTAAATATGCCATAACCTGTAATTAAGAAAAATAGGACAAAACTCAGTATTTCTAAAATCAAATTTGGAGATTATTTAGATTACATTTTCAAAGCAGACCAATCAATTTCAGACAATAAACTTCTAATCTGTCAAGGGCTTAGAGATACAAGCTTGTGGTGGATGAGTTACATGCCATAATATATTTGTCAGAAAGGGGAACTCTCAAATTCCCATATTTGTAATCATTGATCATGTTCTCTGGAAATGAATCTGGGGATTCCTTTAATCCCAGCTCCATGGATAGTTATTGACTTATAGATAGTAAATGAACACTAATTAGATAAGATTGTTCCTTGTGGTAAAACAATAGCTTGAGGAAAAAAATAATACTTAAAATGCTCCATTGAGGACCAAAAAAATGTTATTATACTCTACATTATTTTGTACTCATGCTTCCCAAATCCCTGAATAAGGAACTAATAAAGGTGTATATGCATTTCCTGGTCTCCCAAGTATTATTACTTAACCGATTGCTGTACAGTCTTTTTACTTTCTTTATACTAGTTTGTCTTTTAGAGTTCATCTGATGATGCATTTTGTTGTTGTTCACTGTTGCTTCAAACACTGTACTTGATGCCTAAGTGAAATAATGAATTAACTAATAAATTATTTTTTACTGTAAGTTTGAATTGTATATTGTGTGATTGAAAACAATGAAACAGCATTAAATGCTTCACAGGATGAACTGGTAGAACAGAATTAGACTCTCATTTTCTTGATTCCAATGTACTATGTCATTCTATACAATACAGCATTTACATCTCTAATGAGGTTTAAAAAAAAAGTAATCATCTTAGCCTACACAGGTATAGCAGTATTACTGCAGTTTACAAATTTCAACGTTTTCTTAAAAGAAAATTTTAAAAGGAAAAATGTAAACAATTTTAACTTACCAAACTCTGCTATAATGCTGAGAGATAACTTGGCTTTTTTGTTTTTTCAAAGGGTGATGGTTGAACAACATGATGAACATAATTAATGTCACTGAACTGTACATATGAAGACTGTTGAAATGGTGAATGTTTGTTACATATATATTTACACAATAAAAAAGAGAAAAATAAGAAAACAAATGAGTTATGAAAATAGATAGACCTTAATTTCATAATCTTATTATTTCAAAAATGATGTATTTACTCTAGAATCTAATAAACATTATATCAAATTCTGTTGAATTTTTTTTCCACTATCTCACTCTTGACACTAAAGGGAATCTTTGCCAATTTCTAATGACAGATTTGAGTAATCTTTGACAATATTATTACTGATTACTGACGTAGAAAGTAAATTGATACAGCATTTGCATTTTAGCTTTACACATGTGCTCATGATGTCACCTTATGGTTCAGTTCTGTTATTCATATAATTTTGTGTGCACGTGACAAACCAAATTCAAGCTTGCTTAGTCAAAAAGGGTTAAGTTACAGGTGTATGAAACTGAAAGATCCAAGATCACCACTATCATCATTCATTCTCTCTCTCTTACCATCATTCTGCCATTTTGTTTCCCTCTCACATTGCACTGGATTTATTATAAATTGGCTTCCTCAAAACAGCATCACGTGAGTTGTGCTTAGAGAGAGATTGGGTTGTACCATTTTAACATACTTGCTCCAAAGGAAAGAGGGAAATTCACATATTAAATCCAAAGAAAAGGTTTGATTGGTCCAATTTGGATGGCATGCCCATCCCTAGGCCAATGCCTATGACTATAGGTCACAAGGTTGCCCAGGACTGGAGCACAAGTCTATTACTGTAGTTATATAACTGCCAGTGTGCAAGAACTATGCTGGGTGGAGGGTGGGTTATTCCGTAAAGAAACAGTGCTGTTGCAAATAGAAAAGAAACACCAAAAAAAAAAAAAAAAAGAAATGGTATACAGTCATTATGTCATCAAATTTTATTACAGTTTTTCTTTAATAGAAATTCTACAGACTTGCCAATGAGTGGACACAGATATCACACAATTTAGAAAAACAAATATAAATATTATAGTAGCATACTACTACTAATAATTACTTAATAGTGTTCAAAGTGATTTATGTACTTGAAAATCCAGGAGAGTGTTAAATACGTAGCATTTTCAAAGTTCTCACCTTAAAAAGGAAGTCCAAAGTAATTCCTTAGTATTTATGTCATATTGTATAAGTTAGCCTCTCAGGGCCTCATTCGTAATGCAGATAGTAATGGTTCCAAATTAATAGATTTGTCATTGAGATTACATGACAAACATATGCACACTGCTTGGAAATGTGCCCAGCATGTAGTAAGTGCTTAAACAGGTAAACTCTATTATCTTTGTTGTCATCATAATGTTTATGTTGCCACAATTTGGCCATATGACCTTGCTATCATTTTCACATGGGACTGGAAACCAGGAATAAGCATATCATTTAAAGACTATCATAAACAGGCAAGGGAAGTTATATCTTTCTCTTATAAAGATGTCTGGAAAAGAAAATCTCCCTAAACGTATGATGACAGTCCAATCAACCTGTGTCCCAAGAGGTTGTGTGTAAAACCCACAGAGAGAATGCAAAAGATTTAGAGAGAATGATGCAAGCAGAGAAAATCAGACACATAGAGAAGCTGAAGAACACATTAGAGAAACCAGGTGGGTAGGAAGGAATAATGTCCGCTTCAGAGGAACTGACAAGAAATGTGAGCAACCAAGGATACCATTATGTCTCCAGATCTATTTTTCAATCCTGAATGAAAATAAATACCACTCCATTTCTCCACCATGTTACCGAACTGTTGTATCCTTATAAGTAGCCTTTATCCCTTGAGGGAAAATGGACTCTGTTACAAAAACACTAAAGAGTCAAACTAATACACATTTTTTCATCTGTCCTCACAATGACCAAGACGTATGCTAGTGCTGGGGAATGGGAATGTAGTCACATATCCATACCCTTGGTATGTTAAGTCTTGATTATTCCTTGGAAGACCAAAAATTTTTTTCACCTCAGAAAATCAAGACCATTACATTAGTATTTCCACATCAATGTGTTATAACTATGCATATATTCTTGGAAAAATACAAAATTTCATCATGGTGCTTTTAAACAAATGGGTACAAATATTTCAATCAAAAGTTGGAAACAAATAAGAAGATCTGGTAGTTGGAAAATATGGCCTTGGTGATACAAATGATGCCAAAGATTGCAAGATATAATTTTGCAAGACCAATGACTTCATTGCAAATACCTTTTTTCAACAACATAAATAGTGACTATGTACTTGGACTTCACTGGATGGAATGCACAGGAATCAAA
Source organism: Trichechus manatus latirostris (assembly GCF_000243295.1). Lineage (NCBI taxonomy): Eukaryota > Metazoa > Chordata > Mammalia > Sirenia > Trichechidae > Trichechus > Trichechus manatus. Next base: position 435,584 of record NW_004444283.1, on the reverse strand, counting down.
TCGACTATATCTGTGGAAAGAGATGATGGAGAAGTTCAACAGTCAGAGCAAGGCTAGGGCCTGACTGTGAAACAGACCATCAATTGTTCCTGTGCATTTTCAAGGTGAAGCTGAAGAAAATTAGAGCAAGTCCATGAGAACCAAAATATGACCTTGAGTATATCCCACATGAATTTAGAGACCATCTCAAGAATAAATTTGACACCTTGAACACTAATGTCTCAAGACAAGATGATTTGTGGGATGACATCAAGGACCTCATAAATGAAGAAAGCAAAAAGTCATTAAAAAGACAGGAAAGAAAGAAAAGACCAAAACAGATGTCAGAAGAGACTGAAACTTGCTCTTGAAAATAGAGTAGCTAAAGCTAAGGGAAGAAATGATTAAGTAAAAGACCTAAAAAGATTTCAAATGGTGGCTCAAGAAGACAAAGTAAAGTATTATAATGACATGTGCAAAGACCTGTAGTTAGAATACCAGAAGGAAAGAACACGCTCAGCATTTCTCGAGCTGAAAGACCTGAAGAAAAAATTCAAGATTCAAGTTGCAATACTGAATAATTCTATGGGCAAAATATTGAACAATGAAGGAAACATCAAAAGAAGATGGAAGGAATACACAGAGTCACTGTACCAAAAAGCATTGGTTGATGTTCAACCATTTCAGGAGGTAGCATATGATCAAGAACTGATGGTATTGAAGGAAGAGGTCCAAGCTGCACTGAAGCATTGACAAAAAACAAGGCTCCAGGAATTGATGGAATACCTATTGAGATGTTTCAACAAATGGATGCAAAACTAGAAGCACTCACTCATCTAACCCAAGAAATTTGGAAGATAGCTACCTGGCCAAACAACTGGAAGAGATCTATATTTGTGCCCATTCCAAAGAAAAGTGATCCAACAGAATGCAGAAATTGCCAAACAATATCAGTAATATCAAACACAAGTAAAATTCTGCTGAAGATAATTCAGAAATGGTTGCAGCAGTACATTGAAAGAGAACTGTCAGAAAAGCAAGCCGAATTCAGAAGAGGACGTGGAATGAAGGACATCATTGCTGATGTCAGATGATCTTGGCTGAAAGTAGAGACTACCAGAAAAACATTTATCTGTGTTTTATTGACTATGTAAAGTGTTTGACTATGTGGATCATAACAAATTATGGATAAAATTTCAAAGAAGGGGGGGAAATCCAGAACACTTAATTGTCCTTATGTGGAACCTGTACGTAGACCAAGAGGCAGTCTTTCAAACAGAACAAGGCGGTACAGCGGGGTTTAAAATCAGGAAAGGTATGTGTCAGGGTTATATCCTTTCACCATACTTATTCAATCTGTACGCAGAGCAAATAATCCAAGAAGCTGGACTACATAAAGGAGGCAATATAAGGATTGGGGGAAGACTCATTAACAGCCTGCAATAGGCAGATTACACAACCTTGTTTCTGAAAGTGAAGAGGACTTGAAGCACTTACTGATGAAGATCAAAGACTACAGCCTTCAGTATGGATTACACCTCAACATAAAGAAAAC
>NW_004444283.1:429976-433950 GCF_000243295.1 Trichechus manatus latirostris | reverse complement strand
TTGTTTCTGAAAGTGAAGAGGACTTGAAGCACTTACTGATGAAGATCAAAGACTACAGCCTTCAGTATGGATTACACCTCAACATAAAGAAAACACAATTCCTCACAACTGGACCTATAAACAACATCATGATAAATGGAGAAAATATTGAAGTTGTCAAGGATTTCATTTTGCTTGGATCCACAATCAATACCCATGGAAGTGGCAGTCAAGAAATCAAATGATGTACGGCATTGGGCAACTCTGCTGCAAAAGACCTCTTTAAAGTGTTAAAAAGAACAGATGTCATTTGAGGGCTAAGGTACGCCTGACCCAAGCCATGGTATTTTCAATCACCTCATATGTATGCAAAGCAGGACAATAAATAAGGAAGACCAACAAAGAATTGATGCCTTTGAATTATGGTGTTGGTGAAGAATACTGAATGTACCATGGACTGCCAAAAGAAAGAACAAGTCTGTCTTGGAAGAAGTACAGCCAGAGCGTTCCTTGGAAGTGAGGATGGTAAGACTTTGTCTCAAGTACTTTGGATATGTTATCAGGAGTGACCAGTCCTTGGAGAGGACATCATGTTTGGTAAGGTAGAGAGAGTCAGCGAAAAAGAGGAAGACCCTTGATGGACTGGCATAGTGGCTGCAACAATGGGCTCAAGCATAGCAATGATTGTGAGGATGGTGGAGGACCGGGCAGTGTTTTGTTCTGTTTACGTGGATCCTTATGATTCAGAACTGACTTGACAGCACCTAACAACAACAACAACAATGAGATATGGTTTTAAAAGATTGTCTATAATAAACTCTCCAGCTCCTCAAACCCACAAATTAGTTTGTCAACCCCTGACATATGTGAATAATGCTGAAGATATTATTCTGTCAAACATAATGTTATATCAGCAATTTGTGAAACTCAAGCATGCAATCATTTGCTTGCTTTGGTGATATTAAAACTAATACTTGCTCTCAGCTGAGATACTGAATGTTGACTTGTATACTTTCATTGTTTGAATATGGCACAGTTTTCTCAGTACTGAACATGCTCAGTGTTATGTAAGTATGACACTATTAACATATTTTATTAACTCAAGAATTTGGGATTTTTAGTCAACATGCGTTCAGAACTTGAGGAGAAAAGACATTTTCTCTCAACCAGGCTTTAGTTTTTGTTTGTGTGCTTTTCTCTTTCCCCCACCAAATATTAAACAAGAAAAATGTATCTAAGTAGAAGGAATAGTTTGAAGTTTATTTTATATAATTTGGATTGCTATAAAATTTCAAGGCATGTGCTATATGAATTTCCAGTGGCAACATAAGGCATAGGTGTAAGTCCCAACTCTACCTTTAGCAGTTTTTTCCACCTCAATGCAGGCTTTCTTTCTTATTAACTACATTTATTGACTAAGGCAAAAAAAATCAGGGAAGTGTGCTTACCTTGAAATCAAAAGCAAAGGAAGGAGTTGATCAACAGCGTAAAGGGAAATGCATCCCTCTCAGCATTCCTTCCATTCCCTTCTCAGCCTTGATAAACCTGATGGTAAATTTCAAGGCAATCTCCTTCTCCCTTCTCAGTATACCTTTGGCACCTTATTAATGCTTCAATTGCGGTATCTACAAAATCATAATTTTTTGTAATTATATTTGTGAATTTTCTCCACAGTAGACTGAAAATTCCTTACAGACAAGGAATGGATCTTAGTTCTCTTTGCATATCCCAGCACACTTCCTTACTTAAAATACAAACACAATGACTATTTTTAGAACTACATGAGCCTGGAATTCCTGAGGCTAATTTTCTCTGTTGATATTCACCCCTTTCTCAGAATATCTGATTCAGTTTTGAATGAAGGTCTCTTAGTAGTTCAATGAGTGGGGCAGATTTATGTATTATGTATTATGTAACACATAACCTCCAAAGCTCAGTGGGTTACAATTTTGTTTGTTTCCTGTTCAGTTTATGTCAGTATTTGTAGTTCAACTACTGATCCTGAAACTTTGCTAGGTGCTGTTTGGTGCTGCTCCTTGTGTCTTTTCTCTCTGGAATTAGGCTAAAGGGACAGCCCCCATGACAGACATGCCTATTAGCATAAGAAAAGAGACAGAAACAGAGCTAAGCTGAATCACAAAGTGGCACTTTAAGTTTTTGCTCAAAAGTGTCATACGTTACTTTTGATCACATAACATAAGCAAAGCAAGTTAGGTGGCCAAGCCCAAAGTCATGGAGGCAGAAAAATCACATGTCAGTAAGTGGTGATGTATAACCTAACACTGGGAAGGAGGGAGTCAATAATTGTTGTCACTATTGCAATAGAACACTTTCCACACTCTTTGTAACAAATATTCATTTTCATCCCTTCCATACAAAATATATATATCCCCAACCCACTCCTACCCCCCATGAAAAAAGGTACCATCATATTCTCATGCAATCAACACATCAGGCTTGAAGTCCAGAATTGTGAGCATCTACACATCAATCCCAAATGTGGCTCATCTGTATATGGAGGTATATGGACTAAAAAGATAAATCATTGACCAATATATACCCAGTGCACATTAGTGGAACAGGTACAGACAGAATAACTACAATAAACACCTATATTTAGAAAGGGAAAGAAAGAGAGGCAGACAGCTATCACTAGTCTATAGCAATTCCAAACTTGAATGGCCCTTATTTTGAGGGTAGAGAATATTTCCTTATTATGAACAAATTCTGTTCCTGAAAGAAATAACTCAATACAGTAATCCCCATGGCTCTTCATTTCTCCTTCTGAAAGCCTTTCCTTTTTTATTACCCTCCTTGAGCCTGTCTAAAGAAGGCATGCAGAAGGCACAGGTAAACATGCAGTCACACAGGGTTGTAAAACTTCTGGTTTGTTTCCAGCCAATAAACATTTGTGAGAACACAGGATGCCAATAATCCCAATCTATGTCAGAATTGAATTTGTTAGTGTAAATATCTCAAAAAACTATAAGAAATAATTTTTCTATGTTACGTATTTTTAGGTTGAAATTGCTAAATTAACTTATTAATAGTTTGTATGTTCTTTTCAATTTTCTACTACACGATTGTCTTTATTTTTTGTAGTTTATTTGTCAGGTTTTGGTTTCAAGATTTTGCTTGTCTCATAATGACTTAGCAAGTGACCTTCTTTGTTCTTTCTCAGTTCGTGAAAGGATAGTGATATCACTACCTTAATAATTTGTATAAATGAACATGTAAAGCATCAGGGATTTAAAGTGTTTATCGTTGGATGGTTTTATTAAGAACTCAGTTCTCTTAGTGGGCAGATTATTTAGAATTTTCTATTTCTTTGTAGATTTGCTCTGGTAAGTTGTGTTTCTTCATGTAGTTTTTTCTCATTTTAAACAAATTATCAATTATGGTATCAGCTTGCTCATAATATCTTTTATTAACTTTCATTTTTGTTTTAATCTCCACATAATAAATTTCACCTATTTTAAGTGTACAGTTCAATATATTTTTGACCAAGGGAATTTTAAATGATGAATAGATAGTTTAGTATCTGATGAGTCCTGTAATTTAACCACAACCACCACAATCAAGATATAGGGTATTTCAAGTCAATCACAAAAGGGCAAATACTGTATGAGACACTATAAAAACTCATGAAAATATCTACACACAAAAAGAAACAATCTTTGATGATTACAAGAGAGGGAAGGGGTGGGGAGGGAAAAACACTAGACAATAGATAAGTGGTAACTTTGGTGAAGGGTAAGACAATACACAATACTACGGAAGCCAGCACAATTTGATCAAGGCAAGGTCATGGAAGCTCCATAGACACATCCAAACTCCCTGAGGGACTGAATTACTGGGCTGAGGGCTGTGGGGACCATGGTCTTGGGGAACGTCTAGCTCAATTGGCATAACATAGTTTATAAAGAAAATGTTCTACATTCTACTTTGGTGAGTAAATTCTTGTGAGTGGCCGTCTAAGATACCCCACTCGTCTC
>NW_004444283.1:387561-429876 GCF_000243295.1 Trichechus manatus latirostris | reverse complement strand
ACTACCACGAACAGCTCTAACAGGGATCAGAATACAGGGTCCTGGACAGAGCTGGAGAAAAACGTAGAACAAAATTCTAATTAAAAGAAAAAAAAGACCAGACTTACTGGTCTGACAGAGACTGCAGAAACCCTGAGAGTATGGCCCCCAGACACCCTGTCAGCTCAGTAATGAAGTTGCTCTTGAAGTTCACCCTTCAGCAAAAGATTAAACAGGCCCATAAAACAAAATGAGACTAAATGGGCACACCAGCCCAGGGGCAAGGACGAGAAGGCAGGGCACAGGAAAGCTGGTAATGGGAACCTAAGGTTGAGAAGGGGAGAGTGTTGACATGTCGTGGTCGTGGCAACCAATGTCACAAAACAATATGTGTATTAATTGTTTAATGGGAAACTAGTTTGCTCTGTAAACCTTCTACTAAAGTACAATAAAAAAATTAAAAAAAAAAAAGATATAGGGTATTTCCAAGACTCCAATTAGTTCTTCATGCCTGATGGTAGTCAATTCCCTCACCCCACCTCCTGACACCAGAAAACCACTAAACTGGTTTCTTTCACTATAGTTTTTATCTTTCCTAGAATTTCAAATAAATGGAATCACAAAGTATGTAATCTTTTGTGTCTGGCTTCTTTCACTTAGTAGTATACTTTTAACATTCATCCATGATGTTGAATGAGTCAGTAGTTCATTTCATTTTTATTGATGCGTATTATTCAATCTCATGGATATACCACAATTTGTTAAGCCTTTCACATGTTGATGAATATTTCGATTGGTTACAGTTTGGAGGCATTATGAATAAAATTGCTTTGAACATTCATACAGAGGTTATCTATCATGTAGGCATATGTTTTCCTTATTCTTATGTAAGTATCTATGAATAAATTTCAGAGTTATACAGTGAGTGTACATTTCATTTTAAGGAAACTTGGTGAAGCAGTGTTTAAAGTGCTCAGCTGCTAACTGAAAGGTCAGCGGTCCGAACCCACCAGCTGCTCTGCAGGAGAAAGTTGTGGCAGTCTGCTTCTGTAATGATTACAGCCTTGGAAACCCAGTGGGGCAGTTCTACGCTGTCCTATAGGCTCACTAGGACTCGGAATCTACTCTACAGCAATGATTTTATGTTTAATTTTATAAGAAAATGACAGCCTATTTGTCTGAACAGCTGTACTGTTCTGCATTTTCACTAGCAATACATGAGAGTTCCAGATGCTTCACATTCTCATCAAGGCTTGCTATTGTCTTTCGAATTTTAACCGTTCTATTGGTAAAAAGTGGTATCTTATTATGGTTTTCATTTATATTTGACTAACGACTGATATTTAGCATAAAGTTGTCCATAATATTATTTCATTAACTTTTTTAATGTTTATAGGAACTTGGATGTGTTAGATTGTTTGCAAAAATGGCCACAATAACTCTTCTCTTCCCTGCATGCCCACTCTCCTGCAATATGACTTTGAAACTATTCCCATCAATAGGTGGAATTTATTTCTTTACTTCTTAGATCTGGGCTTGGACATGTAACTTGCTTTGGGCAATTTGCCAATTGGAAATGAGTCAAGCAGAAGCTTGAAAAGCTCTACTCATGTCCACCAAGAATCTCTATTAGAATAACACAAAGGTTATTTTTATGCCCTTGATTTATTAATCTATCTACAACATTTGACATAACTTTTCACTCCCTTTGCAACATTTTCTGATTTTATACACTTGACTTCCACAGCACCATACTTGATTAATTTTCCTGCTATCTTCTGGCTCTTCTTTCTCAATTTTCTCATCTCCACAACCTTTTACATTTGCAGTGCACCAGGACACAGTTCTTTGATTTCTTTTCTTTTCTACTGACATTTAAACCCTTGGTGATCTTATCCAGTCTTATGGATAATAATGCCATCAATATGATGATGAATACCAAATACATATCTCCATCTCGGAGCTCTATGGATGAGAACTGGTTTCTATCCATTGCCTACCTAACATCTCCATTTAGATGTCTCCTTGTTTTAATATATCCAAACTGAGTTCCTAATAATTTTTCTCAGACCAAACCTTCCCCTCCTGCAGTCTTTCAGAACTCAGTTATTCTTCTCAATATATTCTTGTAGTCATCTTTGATCCCTCCCTGTCTCATGTACTCCATATTCAACCTCTCAGCAAATCTGTTGGCTCTAACTCTAAAATATATAGAACCCAACAACCTCAGTGGCTGTATTGCCACAGCCCTATCCCAACTTACCACTACTCTTATCTGGATTATTGCAATAACTTTCTAACTCATCTCTCTAATTCTATTCTTGTATCTATCAGTCTATTTTTAACACAGCAGCAAAATTATCCTTTTAAATCATGATTCATATTATGTAACTCTTATTTTTGCAAGATTCACACAATCTGCTTTCCCATCACCTCTTTAAATTCATTTACTATCCATCCCCTCTGTTGTCACCTACAGCTATAGTGACCTCCATGGTGTTCCTACAAAATATTGCAGCATTATTATGTTTGAACTGGCTCTTACCTTTGGCTGGAACTTTCACCAGGTACCATCATGACTTATTCTTTTTCATTTGTTTTTATTCCATCATAACTTTTTCAGTGAGCTTGTCCATAAGCAACCTATTTAAAATTGAACCCCTTGCAAATATTTACTCTTCATGTCTCTGCTTTATTTTTATTCTTATAGTGCTTATCATATCCTAACACAGTGCACAGAAAAAAAAATACACACACACATAGTGTTTGTATTTACTCTGTGAAATATAATCTCCATCATAGCATGGGTATGTGTGATCATCCATTTGTTCATCACTCTATCTTAAGTACCTGGCAAAATGGTAGGTCTTTGATAAACATGTCTTGAATAACTGAATGTATTAATTAATCTAAATTATACTTTCACAGTGACTGTTGTCACCAACATAATAAGATTTCACTTTCTCTTTGGCTTCATTTCCAATGAAGTGGATATTTGAAATGCAGAAACATAAAAACGCATCTGATTTTCTGTGAACTATTCAGTCTTTCAAATAATGCAAACTGAAACTACCTCATAAAACTTACTGAGGCAATTTATTGCTCTAAAATTACAGAGGATAAGTGAAGAAAATTAGAATGTTGAAAACATTCCACCAAAATGAGCATACAAAAAACCTAGGTCACAAAAATATGTCAATATTGTATTGCGCCTGCTGTTGAAAACCAACACACTTCAGAGCTGAAGTATTAAACTTAAATCACTAAACATTTTTATAATGGTTATTTGACCAAGTAAAAATATGCATAGCAGTATGTACTAAGTCACTTCCACATACTTTAAGTCATGTCTATTCATATGGACGTTGTAATTGAGTGAAATTCTACTAGTCTTACTCTATCATAGCCAAATAACTAAACTATTATAAGAGGTAATAACTAAAAGAGAAATAACTAAGAATAATCTAGTGTAGAAACCCTGATGGCACAGTGGTTAAGACCTGCAGCTGTTAACCAAAAGGTTGGCAGTTCGAATCCACCATCCGTTTATTGGAAACCCTGGGATAATTCTACTCTGTCCTACTGGTTCGCTATGAGTTGGAATCAACTGGACAGCAATGGGGTTTTGGATTTTAACCCAGTATAACCCTTTCATGAACGAATTATTTTATATTTGTAATTTTTTGTTGATGTATTTTTTTTCACTAACGGATTGCATGCTGAATCACTGAGTGTTAGTAATCTTTTGTTATGTAATATGTTTTCTATGAATATTATGTAGTACACATATATACCAGTGAACGGTTGATAGGTGGAATGAGGCAGGGAAAAGATTGTTTTTTCTTACCAATTTTTTTGTGTTGTTGAGTGAACTATCATTATATAACTGCCAAACCACTGTGATTCATGGCCCAGCAAAGTGGATACACAATCTGAATCATCACAACAGGATAATATAAATACCGTGCCTCCAAACCAATATGAGAATACACAAGGGGAGACATTGTCTAATTCCTATAAAACTAAAGTCCCAAACGGAAGTGCTGTTGTGGAAACATTACCACTACAATGAACTACCTCTTATTGCAAAACAAACGCTTACAGCTCAGAAACCAGAATGTAGGCCCTTGACGATTGCACAAATGTACATGCCGTATGCCAAGCACTCTACAGCATGTGCTTACACTGTATTTCTCCTTAAAATAAGTTTTTCACATGAATATTTCCTAATCCCGAAAACCGCACCTACTCATTAATACAAAGAAAACCATAAATATCCTTACAAATGGCTAAAAAATGTAATTGGTACTTATTTGTACCTGAGTACATGAAGTACGTCAAGGATGTGTGTTTAGTGTATTTTGCCTAAAATAACTTATGCACTCAAATATTATTACTTAATGCCGAAAACTGCACTCTCCCAATACCACAAAAGAAACACTCAATGTACTTATAAGCCTTATCTCGCTGTACAAAGGGAAAAAAGAGACAAAGTCATCCACAGACACTCTTTCCAGCTGCCACACTTCTGCAGTAACTTCTCAGCACAAGAACATGGCGCCGATGAACTTCGCACCGGTTTACGCAGTTACAGACTTCCCTGCCCCAAAGCCAGCACGTATTGAAAATGTTACAAAAGCATACCTACGAACCCCAGAGGTGGAAAATGTGAATGGTACTCATATATACCAGTATATATGAAAGAGATAACTTTAAAAGCTTCCTAAGATATTCATGAATGAGCCACTATTCCATCGTACCTTGTCAACCATAAGGTTGGTTATAACCTAGACCTATTACATAAAAAAACAGTTTCAGTATAACTCCTGGTATTGGCTGAAGTGAAGGGCAATTGAATGATGGAAAAAGGGAACAAGAAAAAGGTTATTTCACAGAAAAAGAGTTTTTTTTTTTTCCTCCTAGTAATCAGTGTAGAAAATACCATTTTCCAAACAAGAAATATTAGAAAAAGTTATCTAGCTGAACAGCAGAAAGAATTTGGGCTTTGAATTTGGAAGGCATGAAGAGGATATGCACATACTGGAAAAGAGTTGTAAAGCCTAAATTACCTGTTTTGCACATATGAAAAATAAACAACTAAGTAGCTGAATATTTTTTCAAATTAAATTGTTTACATAAATTTAATAGGGTGGATTACATAGGAGTGAGAGTAGTATGGATTTAACAAGAGAATAAATCCAGAGCTCAAGGATCTTCTTGCCTATGGGTTTCACAGAGCATACTTTTAAAAAATTACTCTTCTCATCAATGCAAAAGATGAGAAGAAGGTACATGTATAATTATTGGAACAATGTGGACAAATATGCATGATATGGTTGATGTGTCTTTCTAGTTGAAAGATAGAAAATGCAATTGAAAATTATTAAAAACACATTGTAAAAGTTCACAAGTTGGCCAATTAACCATTTTAAGAAGTTAATCTCTGAATGTTCCTATACACAATTCCACACACACACACACACACACACACACACACACACACAAATACATGCTATATGGTTAAACATACACATGTGAAAAAGAAAATAATAAATATACAAAAAGAAAATAATAAGTATATGAAAACATCCAATGATTTGGTGGAATAAAGTTTTATTGAGTATATCTATTTCTTTATAACTAGGAAAAAAAGAATGTAAAAAATAATTGGAACATGAGTGATCATGTGAAGAAACACAAATACTAGAAATTTTGACCTGGCTAACTTTTAAACTCTTTCTACATACCACCCCCCCGCCCCCCCCCCACAAAAGTTCTTGTAAAAGAAAATGAGTTGATCAAATTCTGAGATTTCTTACTGATATAATTTAATTAGGAGTAAGATTGTTTACACTCTGAAGAAGAGACCAAAACAACAACAACTCAGCATGAGAGATGTAAAGACCCAGATGGGGGCTAGTCTGAAACATACCCAAATTGATGGCCCTCTTTAAGAAAAATAATACAACATTATGAAGACATAATTAGGTATGAAAGTATATATTTATTTAGAAGAAGGAAAAAATAATAAATTATAATTTTTTTAAAAATTTTGACTAATACCATAAACATCACAAAATCCAAAACACAAAGTAGTGTTCTGAGAACAAAACAATAGAGAACGGGTTAGAGGTGGAATTCTGGGTAGAGTACAAAAGATTCTAAATTTAAAGAAAGAAGTCAGTATAAAATAAAGTGGTCCAGGATAAATAAAAGGGCAGCATGGACTACGGTAACAGCAGTGCGAATGAGAAGGAAGATGGGAATTCAATAGAATAAAGAGAATTTAAGATCAGTAGGATTTCGTGATACAAGTAGGAAATGGGTATGTGGGAGATACATATACAGAGTTCATTAAACATATATATGTATACATATATACAATTTTTGTATGAATAACCGTTTAATGAACTCTATAACACGTATTCCTAGTTTGGGTTTAGTTTTACTTAATTATTTATTATTCTTTCCTTACAAAGAGCCAGTTTAAGAACTCATTCAAGAATTATTAAGGAGTTAGATTAACCCAATCAACTACCAAATCAACTGATAAATCAACTTCTTTCTTATGAAATGGGGACAGGGTAACTGCTATTTGTGATGCCCATTAGCTAGATTGTACAGAAGGGAAAAAAAGTACAGATCTTAGCATCATGAGTTTTGAGCCCCCAAGAACTAAAACTCACATCTTTCTTAGAGACCTCACGGAACACATACAGGAAGGTAAATGCAGTTATCTTGAAAGTGAACCATTTTTTGCTCCATAAATAGTGATTTAAAAAAATTTTTCAACCGACTTCAAAATTCAAGTGAAAGACTGCAGTCAATTCAGAAGAAAGCATATAGTCCCAAATCTTAGGAAACATTCAAGATCATTATACATTTATATCGGATGTGCGATTTTCAGTCATTCATATCTTTAGATAGTTTAAACATTCAAAATTATTGCTGTAGTTTAAGCCACAAACTGTTAATCTTATTAACTTAATGTATTCAGGTATAATTTGGTAGAGATTTGTGTTCACTTGAAAGTATATCTGTCAAGATTTAAGTAAAAGGAAATGTTACAGTATGCAATGATGTTCATTCATTATTATTCTTTGGAACAAGAAAGAGTTTGGGACATGTGAGTCAATATGTTTTGAGTTTAATTGCCCATTGAAAAATTCCTTTCTTGGGAAACTAATTAGCAAATGAATATAGCTTTCCAAGTTCTGATTATATCTATGCTAAGGAAAAATAAAATATTTGGGCAATTGAGCAGAGCTAATACTGTATAATCTTTAGGAGCTCTGGTGGCACAGTGGTTAAGCTCTCCACAGCTAACCAGAAAATTGGCAGCTGGAACCACCAGCCGCTCTGCAGGAGAGAGATGTGGCGGTCTGCTTCCATAATGATTTACAGCCTTGGAAACCCTATGGGCAGTTCTGCTGTGTCGTATAGGGACACTATGAGTCAGAATTGACTCTAGGGCAGTGGGTTTGGTTTGGGTTTAATATAATCTTTGACATATTTAATATAATCCTTTAACATACACTACATTCCCTAGGTTTTATTTGTGCATGCATACGCTTCCTATGTGTTTCTCTGTTCTTTGGGTTCAAATTAACAGATCATTATTCCCTTGACAGCCAGTGTTAAATAGCAGAAAGAAGATACGCTGGAGCAACATTGTCAGCATGCCATACCTGGAGAGAAATTACTTGCTTTTTACTACATCCCCTCTCATGACAAACACAGTTCCAAAATTAATCATCTAAGATTTTTCAAGTTGTAAAACTATTTCAAACAAACAGTAAAACAAACACACAAACTGACATCTGTCACCAGGTAGAGACTTTGCTATTTTAATCAATTAAATCAAATGTCTTTTTTTGTTTTTAATGGTAAAATCTGAAGGTCACCAGGGAAAACAGTGCTCTATAGACCATAAACCTGTTCCACTTCTTAACTATATGTGACAGGAACTGTTGGCTAACATATCTATTATTCAAGGGAAGTCCAAAGCCATCTGATATAATCTAAACTACCTAAATCTGGGTCTCTCAATTTACCTCATATATTTATCGATGAATATTTTATATTACATTACAAGATATTTTCTACTTCTGAAGATAATTCATTTCAAGACAACTCCAAATATCAAACAGAGTTTGGAAAACTTAAAATAAGATTTAACCATCTTCAAAAACATGTTTTTGTAAGTTGTAGAACAATTGTAGTGAAATAATAAAGAGGAGAAAGTATAAGAAATCACTACCATAGTTTAAGGAACAAATATTAGATAAAGAAGATAATTACCCACACATCTAGATTCCATTATTCTAATTTGAGACCTTAGTCTTTGATAGCAACTTCTAGAGATACCAGTAAATCAATTTAAGCATAAGAAAATGCACTTATATTAATAAATTCAAACTAGGAAAGGGAAATGAACCCAAATTGTCTGAGCTACTTAAATCATTTTTATCAGGCTGTCTCCTGAAAAGGAGGATAATTTAATTTGAAAAGATCGGAGTATTGACTGAGGCATAGATCCCTAGGTACTTAACAAATAAATGAAACAGATTAAAATGAAACCTATCCAATGTGATAACATTGAATGATGATATTTATATTTTGGATTCTTTGTGTTAGGATACTAGATTATTTAGAATAAAATAGTGTTTAACAGACTAAATTTCACTGAGTATACTAAAAAAGAATATAGCTAACATAAAAAAGAGCAATTGTTCGATAGTCAGTGGTCGCTACTAATCTGAATGCAGGTATTTTTTGGTACATAAGAACGTAAACATCTTTCTTCATGTGATTTCAGTGATTTTCATATTTTATTATTAGGGAAATAAGAAGTGATTGTTAATAAAGTGGGCTCTGGATTCAAGGACTCTGGATGGAAAGCTTATCACCTGAATAAGTGTAAGTTACATATTGTCTCTGTCCTGGTTTGAATTATGTCTCCCAAAAAATGTGTGTATCAGTTTGGCTGGGCCATGATTCCCAGAATTGTGTGGTTGGCCTCCATTTTGTGATTGTAGTTTTATGTTAAAGAGGATTAGGGTGGGACTGTAACACCACCTTCACCCAGGTCACATCCAATGTAAAGGGAGTTTCCCTGGGATGTGGCCTGCACCACCTTTTATCTCTCAAGTGATAAAAGGAAAGGGAAGCAAGCAGAGAGTTGGAGACTTCATACCATCAAGAAAGCAGTGCCAGGAGCACAGCGCGTCCATGGTTTGAATTACGTCCCCCAAAAAATGTGTGTATCAATTTGGCTAGGCCATGATTCCTGGTACTGTGTGATTTTCCTGTATGTTGTAAACCTGCCTCTATGATGTTAATGAGGGAGGATGGGTGGCAGTTGTGTTAGTAAGGCAGGACCTGATCTACAAAACTAGATTGCGTCCTGAGGCAATCTCTTGAGATATAAAAGACAGAAGTAAGCAGAGAGACAGGGGGACCTCATACTGTCAAGAAAGCAGTGCCGGGAGCAGAGCGCGTCCTTTGGACCAGGGTCCCTGCGCAGAGATGGTCCTAGTCCGAGGGAACACTGAAGAGAAGAAGGCCAACAGAGAGAAAAAGCCTTCCCCTGGAGCTGATGCCCTGAATTTGGACTTTTAGCCTACTTTGACTATGAGGAAATAAACTTCTCTTCATTAAAACCATCCACTTGTGGTATTTCTGTTGTAGCAGCACTAGATAACTAAGACAGTCTCTAAGCCTCAACTACTATATCTATAAAATGATGGGAATGATAATGTCTACACACAGTAGCAAGAATATTTAATTATAAAATACATCTAAAATATTTAGCATAGTAAGTGGCATAAAGTAAATGCTTAAATAATAATAAATGATAGCTCTTGTTTTTATTGTTGCTATTATTGTTTCTGTAGCTTCTCATCAAGCCCTAAACTATTTCAAAGAATTCTACGAACTGTATCACTAATTAAAGTCTTTTTTTTTTGCTTCTGTCAAAAATAAAGATTAATAAGTAACCTTCTGGGTAAGCAGATTATTTGAATAATAATTCAGATTAAAACACCAAATTTATATTTATGCAACAGTCTTGCAACAGCTCCCTAGACCTGCCTTCATCAATCACAGAATTCACTCATTCATCCAACAAGGGTTTTGTTACCTCTTCTGTTGCAGAGCTATAGTACAAGTCTAATACTATCAGTTCTTCAATTACTGTGTTTGAATTCAAAGTGCCTGGCAAACTACCTGCATCCAAATGCACAGGGTGAAAAGGGAAATGCGGTAGGAGTTAAAGGGTGCTCAAGTAATGAAAAAACGTATGTATTAGACTAGTTTCGAACTGTTGATAGATCTGGGAATTCAAACCTAGTGAGCTCCATATAGGAATAAAATTGTGAAGCTAGGATTGGCTGAAAGTAAAGGTAGATATGAGGCTTAGATGGGAAAAAAATATTCAAGTTATCTTTGAAACTGAGAGAGTAATATTACTCTTAGCAGGATGGTCAGGAAGTTTTGCTTGCCCATTTGATTTGTGGTTCTGACCCTAAACATCAATTTCCAGAGTTGTGGATTTTCAACAAAAATACTCAGCTGCATAGATGAAAACACGGAGAATACAGATGGTTGGGCTGCTAAATCAGGAAAATGGAAAGCTAGAGGGGCAAGGGAACTAAGGCTTTTTTTGGAAAAGAGGGCTTATCGAGATGAACCACTGAGTATAAAGACGATACAGAAAGCATGGGTAAATTTACTTCTGGATGGGAAGTGACTGGTGAGATCAACAAACTCAAAAAAACTGTTGCTAGGGGTGAACTGTAGTGTATGATGCTTAAATTTATAAATTTAGAAGTAATAAAATTTCTGGTCATCAAGAATTTTAAAAAGCAGTATACATACTAATTCATACCAAAAATGACATTTAAATTGGGGAGGGTATAAACAATTTAATAACATTGATGAGTTAAGTTTCAGTTTGAATGTTTAATGGTGTTGCATCAGAAATTAACTATTATTTAAGGATAATTTTTTTCCAGTGAGGATATTTCTTATCAGAAAGAATATGAATCAAGCCTATAATTGTTACTGTCCCTATGTAATATATGATGGTTATTTACCATCAATTTGGAAATATCACCAAATATATTTCCTTACTATGTCAAAACTCAATATATTGAATTCAATGAAACATCCAACATCCATGGGTACTAATTTTTACATTTGGAAGAGTTATATGATGAAATCAAGAGTAGATTTAGTATATGAATCTATATCCCTATAACTCAGTGTGATTACTCTGCATCCTTAATTTTAAAGCTATATAAAATACCTTAAATTATGTACTTACTAAGTACAAGAGAAAACATAGATTGATGGATCTGTAGCATATCAGAGAAACTCCTGCTTTTAAAGCAGAAACATCTAGAGCTGTAGAGAGAAATTATCAAAATAATGAAAAAAAAAAACACATGTAGGGGATACTGAAGAAATACAGGTAGTCTTCACAGTAAAAGTGAATGAAAGTTTATAATTTACACTAAACTGCATATAGAAAAAATATTTTATATTCTTTTTTACTAACATAAGGAAAACCTCGGTCTACCATGACAAAATAACAGCCTGCAATATAACAGTGTTTCATTTCTGCAATATAAATTTATGTTTTCTTCAGAAGTGAAATCACTTGGAAGAGAGTTGGAGGAGAGAAAAGAAAAGCTCCAGAGACAAGAGAATAAATGGAATAGATCTGAGAACTCAGTGAAAGTTTTTGCTGTAACGTTAATTTGTACTACGATGAGAAAATTATTGGCAAGGACACAAACTTTGCTTTTTATATTTTTAATAGTCATTTGTATTTTTATTGAAAAGTTCAAATAGGCTTTTCCACTCTGAGACTGCAACAGGAAGGAGGAGGTAGTTGGGCTAGGCAAGTTTGGAAAAGACTGCAGAGAATTCATGGAGACCTCACTTCCACCACATAATCGACCACTTGCCATCTAGTTGATTCTGACTCATGGCGACTGCATGTATGTCAGAGTAGCACTGTCCTCTATAGGGTTTTCAATGGTTGATTATTCAGTAGTAGATCACCAGGCTTTTCTTCCATGGCACTTCTGGGCAGACTTGAACCTTCAACCTTTAAGTTAGCAGCCAAGCACATTAACTGTTTGCGCCACCCAGGGACTCCATTGATCCCACTTCCTACCATATTGTTAGATGCTGCCAAATGACAGAAGACTCCACCTGTGGAAGCTTCATCCAGGACATTAAAATATTTAATATGAAAGAAAGCACTCAAAGGTCTAGAATCCATTCAACTCTGTGAAATATTGCCTGCTTCTTCTTTTGTATCAAGGAAAAGATATTTCAAAACCATAGAAAATTCTTGTTTTATTCCTAGAGAGGTGAGCATCAAAAGAGACATCAAAAATTCCCTAATACCTTAAGCAAACCCTGCTGTAGATGCACTGATACCTATTAAAATGAAAAGCTCCCCATCCTCAGTAGGTCAGCCTGCACATGTGGATGAAGATTCTGGGTGGGGGGGGGTATCAATAAGAAAGGTATAAAGCACCTGAGGATACAGGGTCATTTCCCACAAGAAGGCATTGAAGTCAAAAATCACTACTTACTGTTATGATTAAGTTCCCTCACCCTGCCCCCAATGTAAAGTGCTAAACGTCTTCTGAAGGACGAAACAAGTTGACAAGTTAACAAACAGTTCTTTCCTGGGTGCTGTATGCAAGGTCCATCATTCATGGGTGGCTTTGATTGGATTGTTTCCTGGTCTGTGGTATACGTGTATGCCACTGAAATGTTTCTGATGGGAGAACTATTTGAGGTTAGTGCAGATCCTGATGTTCCTGGTCAATGTGGCAATGGAAAAAAAAATACTGAACTTACCCAGAGCTACCTCTTAAGCTTCTTTCAAATCCACTGCTGTTTGGTTTTACATTTTTCAATTTTTATTGCTAGGTAAAACTCAGTATACATTACATGATGTACATTTGCCTAAATCATTCTTTCTTTATCCATACAGTTTTATAAAGCTTGAGATTTCCAGTTGGTAATATAGTTTGCTTTTTAAGTACAGGGAGCATCAATCTGACTTTGGTAAGAAAATAGCTTTTGTTAGCATATTTACATATTTGCCAAGCTTTCCACTTGATTCAGCTTTTCTCTATTTATGTGACTTTTTTACATGAGCAGTATTTGCTTTGCATGACTTGATTTTTTATTCGCACTGTGAGTTTATAATCATGCAATTTAAAGCTTTGGGCTTTTAAGAAAGAAATTTCAAAATAAAGCCTAACCCTTACTCTGCCAGAACTCTTAGCTCTACTATTTATTCTTCACTGAAGTTATTGATACTGCAGTTAAGGAGAGGAAGGTTGTAGTTTACATAAACAACATGGTCTTAATTTATTCATTTTTCAATCTTCTTGTTTAATCAGTTGTAGTTGCCCCAAAATCTGCCTGCTGGAAAGATGGCAGGTTTTCTACTGGAATTTTATCCACCTTGCATGGTGCTGACTGGGGCATGAGTTCAGATAAAAGCCATAAAAACAGATCTCACCACTACGCTTTCCTTTATCCAAGTTGTGACTTCCTTCCAGCATCTACCTTGGTTTGCTCTCTAGTGTCTTAAGGTATTTTAAATTATTTTAAATATATTTTGTCCAGAGTTTATTGTTATATCTGTGAGAGTTAGTGTGATACTCAGCCATTACCAGATGTATAACATGTGTATTAGTTTTTCATTATTATTACTACTTAGAGAGATTGAAAGCCCTTGATAAAAAAATATATCCTGAAATATTAATTGCTAACACTAAATATTTTAAGAGGGAATAATTGACTTTAATCTTCTCAGTAGCTTCTTTACAAAATTTAGATTTAATATGTTTACTTAATATTATTAATTGTGCTTAAACTGCTATAAAGGATAAGTATGTAAACCAAAGAGCGTCACTGGTGACATATAAAGAAATTCTACTCTATTGCAGTGAGAGGACAGAAAATAGATAAATGAACTCCTTCAAAATTTACAAAAAAAATTTGTATATCAAAGGACTTTATTATCAAAGTGAAGAGACAACCTACAGACAGGGAGAAAATTTGAGGAAACCACATATCAGATAAGGGTTCAATATTCAGAATATATACAGAACTCCAACAACTTAACAAGAAAAATACATACAACTCAATCAGAAAAGTGGCAAAGAATTTGAATAGACATTTCACCAAAGAAGATATACAAGTGGCCAAAAAGGACATGAAAAAATGCTCACCATCGTCAGCCATTAGGAAGATGCAAATCTAAACAACAGTGAGATACCACTTCACCCTTACTAGGATGGTTAAGATTAAAAAAAAAAAAAAAACAACAAAAACCCGAAAACAGCAAACACTGACAAGGATGTGGAGAAATTGGATTCCTCGCCAATTGCAGGTGGGTATGCAAAATCGTACAGCTGCTGTGGAAAATAATTTGGGAGCTACTCAAAAAGCTAAACACTTAACTACCATATTAGCCACTAATTCCACTCCTAGGAATATTCCCAAGATACTTGAAAGCAGCTATGCAAACAGACACATGCACACCGATGTTCATTGCAGCCCTGTTGACAATAACCAAAAGATGGGAACAACCTAAATGTCCATCAACAGATGAATGGATAAATAAAGTATATACATACACTAGACTATTACTCAGTCATCAGGATAAATGAAGTCCTGATACATACTACAACACTATGAAACTTAAAAACATTGTGCCAAGTGAAGTAAATCAATCACAAAAGGACATATATTGTATGATCTCTCTTATATGAAATCTCTAGACTAGGCAAATGTATAGAAACCAAAGTTTATCAGTGGTTACCAGGGGCAGGAGGGAGGAGGAAAGGTAGAAATCATTGTTTAGGAAGCATTGATTTCTGTTTATGGTGATGGGAAACTTGGAAATAGATATTGGTGATGGTTGCACAGCATAATTAATGTAATTAATATCACTAAATTGTACACATGAAAAATTACGTATTGGCATGTATTATGTTATACTGTATATACAAGGAGCCCTGGTGGTGCAGTGGTTAAGTGCTCTGCTGCTAACCAAGACCTCGGCGGTTGGAATCAGCTGCTCCGAGGGAGAAAACTGTGGCAATCAGCTTCCATAAACATAAGATTACAGCCTTGGAAACCCTGTCGGGCAGTTCTACTCTGTCCTATAGAGTCGCTACGAGTGGAAATCGACTCTCTGGCAACAAGTTTTGTGTGTGTGTGGGTGGGCACCTGGGTGGCTGGGTGTGTGTTATATATCTTTACAACAGAAGATAGATATATATATATGTTTTGTTTTGTTTTTTCTTTAGGAAGAAGAAGTTACTTCAAAACCAAAGATGTGTATGAGTTGATGCAGTTTCCAAACGTCTTTCTGGTATTTCGATGATGTTATCCCAGTTTCCTTAGTTCCCTTTCTGACTGAAGACTATCAGGACAGAATACTCTAGACATATTGGATTGCTGACATATGCAACCTTTAGACTGATTGGTGGAGTTGGGGCAAAAGGAGAAACTTCAACCACCCAGGGCCTCTCTATTGTCATTTCTTAAAATGAGAAAATCCATTTTGTACCAGAGTCACGTAACTCCATGGTTTGACAGGATCCGTTAAATGCCTTGATTCATTTTGGGAGTTAGACTGGAAAGAAGCAAAATTAACACATCCACATTTTTGCTACCACTGTGCCTTTCACTAAAGGCACATTAACTTTTAGAGTTAGAATTTCTAACCTATTTTTGCGTGCAAGTTGTAAAAGGAAAGAGGGCATCCTATGCTTCCACCCTGGACATTCATAGCTTTAGCTGTGACTTTTAAATCCAAGGTGTTTTAGGGAAACTTATTAAATATAATAATTATATAAACATTCAACTAGGATGATCTGGATATAGCGCTAAACAAATGAACCATAATTTAGTAATTTTTAAAAGTCTCACATAATTACAATTTTTTTCTGGCTCTGTGATTATAAATTATTATGTTAGATATTAGTTCAGCTGCTTTTGTTTTATTAAGTGTTAGATTCTGATTTATTAAGTGGTCGTACACTTTAGTAGCCTAAATAATAGCTCAATTTTTAAAAGTATCACTTCTTTATAAATGTAAGCACTAATTATAAATATTTGGTGGCTGAGGTGAATGATCACTGACAATACAAGTGACTATTTGGTATATGATTTATTTATACACAGAGATTAATTTGTCATACTATGAGACATTAGCACATGTAAGTGTATTTAAATGTGTTCTAGAAAATGTGTGTATTATAAAGGTTTAATGGGCTTTCAGATTAAATCTATCATTATGACTAGAAATCTATTATTTTCTCTGATATGCATGAAAAATATTTTTTTTTCTCTCCTTGGATAATATGTATTTTCTACTAAAATTTAGCCACTTGCTATTTATTTCCACTAATAATAATATTCCATAATGAATACATTTAATGAACCTTCGATTAATTTTCTCAAAGTACAATATTTTCTGTATTCATCAAATGATTATTCCTATAATTTTATTATTATGCCCACCCTAACTTTAGAATTTGAAGTATTTCTGCTAAGTAATGATGGTGCACAATAAAAATTTCAAAAATGCATTGCTTGCTACAGACTGAATAATTTACCTGTGAATTTATTACAGTTCAAAGAACATCCATCTTCTCTTTAGATTATTATGTTTGATGATACTTGTTTGACTTCACTCTTTTATTGAAATGTAACCTAGTTATCTGAGTACTGCAATCATGGGGCACACAAAAGTTTTGGGTCTTTAAATCCATGAGTTGATTTTCAGACTTAATTGCTTTAATTGTACATTGAGATACCGCTGTTATAGTGATGTCTTATAGATTTAACATCCATTGAAAAGTCATCTAAATTTATTAGATGAGGTCTCATGATTACTTTGGTATAATGATTTGATATGTAATCATAAGCTATTAAATTTCCAAATCCAAAGAAAACCAATGTCCCCAAAAAAGTGTATTTTAGTGTTTCTGGTACATTTCTCTAAAACTGTATTGCTCATTGTGATGGCTCCTTCTCACTATAATTCAAATATGTTTCTATAGTTAAGTATTAATTATTATGGATCCATTGCATAGGGACAGTTATATTCAGCACCTTAATTTATCAACAGTGAAAGAATCTGAACTTGCATTATTGATAATACGGAAATAATGGTACTGAGAGACATTAACAAAGTTATCTAGATTCATAGTTACACTTGATTTTGGTAGAGTAAATCAACATCTGCTTTTGAATTTTGTAGCTCTAGAAGCTTGTTGACTCCATTTTCCTCAACATTGGGTAACTATACAATTGATAAGATTAGATTCAGTAGAGTTTTATACCTGCCTGTTAACAGCCAGGTCCAGCATTTCTACTATTGCTCTCAACGAACTTTAATTTATGAGTAACACAGGTTCTGTAGTCAAACAAGCTTTAGGAACCACAGGGTACTAAATTCTCTCTTAATGACTTACAATATGCATAAACATAATGAAAGCTCAGTGAAGGCTTGCAGTTAAAAAATTATCTTTACACTTGAGCAAACAAGAATCTTATGTAGCCAACATAAAGCATTCTTATTTGCACGTTCATTTATATCACTTGGAACAGTTTTCTCTTAACTGTGCCTTAGATACCCTGCTGAGGTGTAACATTTAGACTGATATGGATGTATACTTTAAACAAAAATTGCAAAAGTAAAAACGTACTTTGTGAAAAATCTAAATCATTCAAAAGTGAAAAAATAAGTCTCCAACTCTGCCATCATTCTTTTTCTCCAATATAGATTATGAAAAAATATCAAGCATACATCAAATTTGAAAGAATTTTACAGCAAACACCTTTATATCCACCAACTACATGCAAACATTAACACACTATGCAAATTATTAACTAGGATTTAATATTGGTGCACAGTTTTGGTTTTGTTTTGGTGGAAGGTGACATATATGTAAAATAATATTTCTGAAATTTCTTCATCATATGGAGAGGTAAGCATTGTTATGAGATGGTATACATCAGAAATTTTCTAAGGGTTATGATGTTTTTACAGATACTCGCACTCCTCTAATTCTTGTTCATTTTATTGGCCTTCATTTCAGGAAATGAGTCTCATTTAATTTTTCCAAGTTGTTGGGTATGCCTTATCATTATGCTTTTATACTGCCTACTGAAATGCTTCACCCTAGAACATCCATCATATTAGCTTTCCTTTTCAGAGAAAAAAAAAAAAAAAAACACTCGCACATAATATATTTATTTACCCAGCACAACGTGTTAATTCTAGATCATCTTCCACTCAATATATTTTCATCCATTTCCAGACTGGCCAATTAAAGGCTGGAAATAACAACAACAACAAAATGTAATACTTAGCTGAGGCAACATGACTAGGATAATAATACTCTGCTACAGATCTAGACTATAAAAAAATATCCTATATCAGGCATGCCAAATCCACGTGTTGATTACTTTCTTTTCTTTTTTGTTTTCTCTCTCTCTCTTTCACACACACACACACAGACACACACACACTGAAACATCATAATATAGTTATAAAACTTACCTGGAGTTAGTTTGGTTCACAATTTTAACAATAACATTGGATACAGGATTTTAAAATAGTAGTTAAAGCATTCAAAGTCTGCTGAAAAAGTGGCTACTGTATTTGACAGTGATGGTCTAAACACTTTGAAAATACCAATATCTTCAAAACTATTCTAAAGGTTTATTATAGTCTGTAATTATATGTATGGCAGAAACAAGCTATCCACCAAAATTCATGCTCTCTGTTCCATAGAGTAGAGTCGTCTCTGGAAAAAGAGATGCCTATCCAGCAAATGAAATAACAGAATCTTGTAAGTGCTGGGACCAAGCCTTATTCATTATTTTATCCCTACCACTGGTACAATGTTTAGCGCAGAGTAGGCCTTTAATTACTATATAATACATAATTCCAGGAATACATGAAAAAAGACAATTCTTTTGACTTCAGCTGTTAAAATGATTTGCATCAGTTAATGTCCTGCTCACTAATACATACTTTCTTTGTGTTAAGAGCTCCAAACAGATCCCCAAATGTGT
This sequence comes from Trichechus manatus latirostris, assembly GCF_000243295.1. Classification (NCBI taxonomy): domain Eukaryota; kingdom Metazoa; phylum Chordata; class Mammalia; order Sirenia; family Trichechidae; genus Trichechus; species Trichechus manatus. Next base: position 410,760 of record NW_004444283.1, on the reverse strand, counting down.
AATGGCTCAAACATATTAAAACATAAATTCTTGCTCATTTGACAGTTAATGTTAACATACTTAATTTGGCACTCAGCTTGCTATTAAAAGTTTTTTTGGGGACTCAGATTTGTGACTCTGGTATTCCCAAGGACCTCCACGTTCCCTGTATACAGCCAGCAGAAGAAGAAAATGCAGAGTGGATACACATGCTTCTTAGTACTTTGGTCTGGAAATTGTACACAAAATTTCTACTGATATTCTATTAGCAAGAACTCAATCACATGGTCTCACCTAACTGCAAGAGAGGATAAGAATTGTGTTTCTGGGTGTCCGGTAATAAGAAGAAGTTGATATTTTATGAGTAGCTTGCAGTCACTGCAAAAAATTAGTTCTAAGCTATTGTCAAGGTATACTGAATCTTGGATCAGTGTATATCACTGGGTCATGGAACAGTGAGATTCAAAGTGATTTTATTTTTTTAAATGCTGATTATAGTATAAATTTGCTGTCATCTCATTACTTTCAGGCCTATTCAAGATAATGGAATAAATAAATATTTAAAATACTTTAAAATGGCATTTTATTCCACTGTAGTGAAGCATCGGCAGTAGTCTTCATAGAAATCCACTGAGTTTTGAAACAGTGTTAACAAAATTAGATTCACTTGCTCTGAAGAAATTTTTGGCTAATGTATGATCTCCTGAGGATTCTGACCATCTGTGGAAGCTGGGACAGGGACTTCTGAGCGACATTGATGTGAGTTGTTGGAAGATGTCCAATTTTAATTAAATAATAATTGTTTATATACCACTTTCTTTTATTTCACACTCTCATATGGAGCAGCATCACATGATCCAACATGCTGAGGTTTTTGAGATTACTTCAGGAGTTTATGCAGCTAAATTTATGATTGTCAAATACTAAATTATTGTTGAGGTAGGGCCATTTAAATGCCAAGAATATCCGGGTTTTGTTTTCCCCTTGAGTATCCAAAAGTCTTTAACTCTTTCGAGTATTTGGACATTATACTAAACTTTGAAAATAATAAATGAAGCCTCCAAAAATTTGCTGTTAATTTAAACAGTTTAAAAAACTATGTTTAATTGAGTACTAAAAATGTTAGAGATTTCTTTTATTTCACCATGAATTCAATATTCTGTATGAAATGAGATAAAGCCATAAGTCTTTGCAGTTAAGCAAAGCCATAAACTCATGTGACTAATTCTGAGCAATTTGCTGTGAGAGAAATCGACATGAAAAACTTGCTGGGTGAAGCGTCGAGAGCAGTGATGAGATCTCTATGTGCTTCTTCCCCTGCCAGTAAGGGGGCTACAGATTCCAGATGGTACACATACATGATGCGGGCATCATTGTTAACCTGGATCTCTGAGTGACTGAGGAATTGAGCTCCACCATCACCCTAAAATAGACTAACAGTTTAAATGAAAAATAATTATTTATTCTATTAAGCCAGTGATAAATCAATTTCAATGTATTACCACAGCATAATCTTATTTGTCCAGACACATAGGGGTATTAAAGAGATAAAACTGAAGTGATGGTTTAAAAAGAGAATCTCATCTAGGTAAGTTGCTCTGCCCATCAGGAGGCAGAGTGATAATCTTCTTGAATTCAACTGAGAGAGATGAGCTTCAAGGAGAATGCAATGAAAGCCTGCCTGTGTTACCCAAATCCTGTTAGGGTGCAAAACAATTTAATACAAAGAGGTAAATGGTTGGCTGAAATGATCTGTAGCATCTAAGAGTGAGAGCTGAGATTGACTTCCAGGATTGTGAAGACCTCAATGAACTCACCCTACCCCTAAAACAATGAAAATGTGGGCAACATAACTAAAATTAACAATTTCAAAGCTTTGAAAATTAATCAAAGCCATGGAATGAGCTGAAAATAACCTATTCAAGAGAAGCTACTTGTACTGGGTTGGGTAGTGTCCTGCCAAATTCCATGTCCTTTCTGGAATCCCAGAATATGACCTTATTTGGCAATAAGGTAGTTGCAGATATAATTAGCTAAATTAAGATGAGGTGGAGTAGGATGGGCCCTTAATCTGACTGGTATCCTTATAAGAAAAGGTGAAGAGACACAGAGGGAAGAGACCCATGTGGAGACAAAGGCAGAGCCTGGAATTATGATGCCACAAGCCAAGGAATACCTGTGGCTATCAGAAGTTGGAAGAGTCAAGGAAGATCCTGCACTAGACGCTTTGAAGGAGCATGGACCAACCAGCACCTTGATTTTAGACTTCTAGCATCCAGTATTGTGAGATAATAAATTTCTGTTGTTTTAAGTCATCTAAGTCTGTGGCAATTTGTCATGGTAGTCCTAGGAAACTAATACACTACTGAAACTTTGTAAGACAATAAGGATGGTAAGATTTTAACTTGGGGATAAACCCATATTCCCTGTCTCCCCAACTCAGTAGTGTAGCAGCCCTGAAAAGCCAGCAATCTTGCATCCAAATGAGAAGATTGACCTCATCTGGAGGTCTCTTAAGAGCACCATCCCTAGAGCACAGTCAGTGTTTTGTCCAAACTTGCTGCTTCAGGGAAAACCTCTATTCTCAGAATTTGGTGACTATTCGATTTGACTGGGAGATCAGCTCAGCAGGTAAGAGGAAGCCAAACCCAAGGCATTACTAAAACAATATAAAAGTGCTGACAACATCTCAGCTGCCTAAAGCTGTGATATCAGTTTGGGTGAACAAGAGCCTGGCCAGGTATTTAAAAGGAAATTTCAGAGAACTAGGTGGCAGTAGAGAACCTGACATATTCCTGGGAATCTAAAAAACTGACAGACGATAAAATTAGTCAACAGAAAATGGCCTAGATTCTGGACTAGCCGGAAAAAATCCTTTAAAGCAGCTGTTGAAGTTAAAAAAATCAAAGGAAACTGTTCATAGCATTAAAGTATGAAAATAATATCTCACCAAATACAGAATATCAACATAGGGACAGAAATTATAAAAATGAAGTAAATAGCAATTCTGAAGTTGAAAAATACAATAACTGAAATGATTAATTCACTTGAGGAACTTGATAGTAGATTTGAGCTGGCAAAGAAAAAAATCAGTAAATTCAAGGATAGGTGATTGGAGATTATCCAAACTGAGAAGCAGAAGAAAACTAATGAAGAAAAATTAACAAAGCCTAAAAGATCTGTAGGACACCATGAAGCATACCAATATATGCATAATAAGAGGCCAGAAAAAACAAGACAGATAAAAATATTTGAAAAATTAACAGCCACAAATTTCTCAAATTTAATGAAAAAATATTAATCCACACATTCTAGAAGCTCAGCAAACCCCAAGTAGGATGAGCTGAAAGTGATTCACACCTATATATAGCATAATCAAATTGATGGAAATCAGATTAAAAGTGATTCTCAGTAGAAACTATGGAGGTCCAAAGGCAGCGGGCTGAAAGAAAAAGACTGCCAAGCAGAAATTCTACATCCAGCTAAACAGTCTTCAAAAATGGGGAAATTAGGATACTCCCAGATAAAATCTGAGAGAATTCTTTAGTAGCAGCACTGCTGTATACCCAAAATTAAACCAAACCCATTGCCCTCTAGTTGATTCTGACTCATAGCGATCCCATAGTTCAGAGTAGAACTGACCCATATGGTTTCCAAGGAATGGCTGGCTGGTGGATTGGAAATGCCGACCTTTTAATTAGCAGCCAAGCTCTCAACCACTGTGCCACCAGGACTCCGAACTGCTTTATAAGAAATACTAAAGAAAGGCCTCCAGGTTAGAATGAAAGGACACTAGATGGTAACTCAAATTCAATTAAGACAAAAAAAAAAAATTTTTACAAAACCAAACATCTTTCATGACAAAAACGTTCAACAAACTAGGAACCGAAGGGGACTTTCTCAACTTGATAAAAGATATCTATGAAAAACCCATGGCTAACAACATATTTGGAGCCCATATTTGAAGTGTTTAAGAGCTATGGCTGCTAACCAACAAGGTCAGCAGTTCAAATCCTCCAGCTGCTCCCTAGAAGCCCTATAGGGCAGTTCTCCTCAGTCCTCTAGGGTCACTATAAGTCACAGTTGACTAGAGGGCAACGGGTAACATGCATTTAAGGAAAGAAAAGACTGAATGTTTCTCCCTTAAGATTACAAACAAAGCACAGATGTTTTCTCTTGCCGCTTCTATTCAGTGTTGTACTGAAGATTCTAGCCAGGGAGATTAGGCAAGCAAGATGGGGAAGGAATAATTAAAACTATCTCTATTTGCATCGGGCAAAGCTGCTGCAAAAGACTTCTTTAAAGTATTAAAAATCAAAGATGTCACACTGAGAACTAAGGTACTGACATGCCCTGATATTTTCAATCGCCTCATATGCAAGCAAAAGCTGGACAATGAGTAAGGAAGACCAAAAAACAAATTGATGCTTTTGAATTAGGGTGTTGGTGAAGAATATTGAATATACTGTGAACTGCCAGAAGAACAAACAAATCTGTCTTGAAAGAAGTAGTGTCAGAATGTTCCTTAGAAGCAAGGATGGCAAGACTTCATCTCACTTACTTTGGACATGTTAGCAGGAGGGACCAGTCCCTGGAGAAGGACATCATGCTTGGTAAAATGGAGGGTCAGTGAAAAAGAGGAAGACCCTCAACAAGATGGATTGACATGGTGGCTGCAACAATGGGCTCAGACACAGCAAAGATTGTGAGGATGGTGCAGGACTCGGCAATGTTTCACCCTGTTGTACATAAGGTTGCTATGAGTCAGAAGCGTCTTGAGGGCACCTAACAGCAACAACATCTCTATTTGCAGATGATAACATCATGTTTATATATAATTTTAAGAATTATACAAAAAAAATATTAGAACTAACAAATGAGTTTGGCAATGTGATAGGATAGAAGATGAATATACAAAAAGTATTTTATTTCTATGCACTAGCAATGAAAAATCCAAAAAACGAAATTAATAAACAATCACATAATAGCAGCAAAAGGAATAAAATATATACTGTGGAATTCAATTTATATTACAAATAAATGTTTTACTTTTTATTTCCACAAACTTAAAAGATTTCTAACACAAAATTAATCTGCCAGCGTTTTGTTGTTGTTGTTGTTTTCTCTCTCACCCAAAGCCACTGATGGACTTTTCTGTTCCAAAGAACAGACCATAACAAAACCATTAAACTGTGATTAGATGAGAAAGACTCTGACTTTTTCATTTAAATTTCTAGAAATCTCAAAACGGCAGGTGGGGGGGGGGCAAGTTTTCCAGGAAATTACCTCTTTAATGTTAACTCAGTAACGATTAAGTACTTCATCATCAGGGAAACCTATATTCTTCAAGCAAAAGTTATTTAAGTCTCTGTGAATTATCCATTCTCTGGAAGTGGTTTCCTCTGGCATGAGGGAACATTTCCTCAATTTACAAATTATTTATTAAATCATAGAGCAAGCAAATATTGTTATTCTTTTGAATTAATGCCAAAACCAAACCTATTGCCATCAAGTCGACTCCAACTCATAGTGACGCTATAGGACAGAAGAACTGCCCCATAAGGTTTCTTAGGCTGTAAATCTTAACAAAAGCAGATTGCTACATCTTTCTCCCAAGAAGCGGCTAGTGGTTTTGAACAACTGACCTTTTGGTTAGTAGCTGAGCTCTTAACCACTGCAACCACCAGGGCTCTTTTTTGAATTAATACATGATTATACTTTTAACAAACCAAATCCATTGCCATCGAGTCAATTCAGACTCATAGTAACCCTACAGGACAGAGTAGAACTGTCACAATTGGGTTTCCAAGGAGTAGCTGGTGGATTTCAACTACCAACTTTTTGGTTAGCAGCCATAACTCTTAACCACTGCACCACTAGGTCTCCATATTTTTAACAGTAGGAATAAATTTAACAGTTTAAGACATTTTACATTGAAAACTACAAATGTCAAAAGAAATTAGATATGACAGAAATAAATGGAGAGATATCCTACATTAATGGATTAGAAAACACTGTTAAAAATAAAAATTAAAAAAAAAGCCCATTGGCATCGAGTTGATTCTGACTCATAGCGACCCTATAGGACAGAGTAGAACTGTCCCATACAGTTTCCGAGGAACGGCTGGTGGATTTGAACAGTGGACCTTTTGGTTAGCAGCCACAGCTATTAATCACTGCACCACTAGGGCTCCAATATTCCACAAATTAATCTACAGATTCAACAGTTTGAATGAAAATGCCATGTTCTTGTTGTTTAATTGAAAAGCTGTTCATAAATTCATATGGAAATGCAAGGGCTAAGAACAGCCAAAACAATCTTGAAAATAAAAAACAAAGTTGAAAGACTCACGCATCTCTATTGCAAAATTTACCACAAAGCTACAGTAAACAAGACAGTGTGGTGCTGGCATAAGCATAGTCATATAGGTCAATGGAATAGAATTGAGAGCCCAGAAGTAAACTCGCATGTTTATGGTCAATTGACATTCTTGGTCAATTTCCAAAGAAAATTCAATGGGAAATAGTCTTTTCAACAAATGTTCAAGGTCTAATTAGGAAACATTTTTCCTTACCAGATAAAGTAAAACGTAATAAGTGTGTAGCAGTATTTCATTGTCACTGCCCCCTGAATCAAATTCAACAGTCTTCCTATTACAACATGGTTACGATATAGTAAGAGAAAAGTGTTCATTGTGGATGACCATGCGTGCTACCATCAAAACAACTTGTTGCCCTGGAATCTTTGAAGTTAGTTCTACCTGACATTCAGGAATATTTTCTTTGGAAATGACAATTAACATTCAATTAGCTATAGTAAGGCCTCCTTTTTTGTCCTTAAAAAAACAAAGAAACAAAAACTATGTGCTAAAAGAAAGGACTTAGAAAATCCCCACAAACCAACTTGGTATGGCATAAAAAATTCAAATTGCTTTTTGAGAAGGGGCATATTACATATTGTTTACGCTGGGATTCTGCTGTGATAGGAATTTTTTTTTTTCCCTGTCTCTAAAGAGTAGAATACATACAAAGGGAGTCAATAAAAACCTGAGGTTCACAAGCCATTTCTGAGTTGTCGATCGAAAATAGTCTTCATGCAAGAGGTATGCCCTATCCTTATTTAAAACACAAATGCTTTCCTCACATTTAAGTCAGTAATAAAGAATGCAGTACATACTGAGACAGGTGATCTCGATTTTGGTTTTACATATCATTTCTTTTTACAGTTTCATCTACTTTCTTATACTTAAAAAAGCAACTTTATTTCTTAACAACAATGACCACAAAACACACAAACACGTACACACAACATTGTTCTTTTCCAGTGTAGTAATTTTAACTTTGTGTTCTAATTGATGTATTTCTAAAGAACATAAAATATTTATGTGAACTAATTAAAATCATTATATCTGTAAGTCACTCTTTCAGTCTCTTCTCTTTGTATTAACTCTTGAAACCACTCCATTTACGGGCTTTTGTCTCCACCACTGCTCTTGTCAATGCCACTGATAACCTCCATGCTCCAAATCCATTGGTCAATTCTTAGTTCTCATTTTAGTTGACATGTAAGCAGTATTTCATGTAGTTCATATATATGGCCACCTTTCTTCAGCTATATGTGATTCTCTCTTGGATCTAGGCATATCTTTTCTATCTCTACTTCTTCCACATGTCCTTCACCTGTAAATACTAGAGTACTTGGTCCTCAGAGTATTCAATCTGTAAATACACTCCCTAGTCAAGCTTATCCCAGTCCGTTGCTTTATATATCATATATCATCTGATAACTCCCAAATTTATATCTGTAACCCTGACTCCTTTCCGTAACTCCAGATTTCTATATTTAACTGCTCATATGCCATCTCCATTGGATGCCTTATAAGCATCCTCAAACTATTATATCCAAACATCAAATTCTTAAGCATCCCCACCCAAACCTGATTCTTCTCAAACTGTCCATAATTTAGTAAGTGGCAACACCATATTTGTGATTACTCAGTCAAAACACTTAAAATTATATGCCAGCTCTGCTTTTACTATCACTAATCCACCAACAAAACTATTTGTATTTTTTGTAATATAGAATGCAAGAAATATAAAGTAATCCAAATTACTGAAAATTTTGTTCCACTTTTTATCTTTGGTGTCAGTTGTGATGAGCCTCAGAGCATATCACTAAGTCATAAATTTAAAAGTCCATGAGGCTCAACATCCCATGATATAGAACACTTTCACTCCTTTTAGATATATCAGAAGTCTCGGTCTTTTAACCTCTGTGTCAGATGAAAATTCAATGGAATCTTTTGTGTCTCTAACAGTATAAAAGGTTTTCTCAGGTGAGTAGTCATTTATGATACTTGGCTGCTCAGCAAAACATTCCATTTTGATTGAGGGTGCCCCTGTGACATTGGGTAGAAGAGTAGTCTAGTTTTGACTGATGAAACAGAAGAAACTATAGTCAAGATATAAGAATGGGATCCAGAGGAGTGGCTCTGGTTATTGATTCCTGTTATATGGATTTTCTTTTGCCATCCTGCTAAAACTCCTGTAGATACATGTCCCCGGACAAGGGATAAAATATGTGTGGTTACACTTACATAGAAACACTAAGGTGTAATTATTTCAAAATGAACTCTCTTTAAAAAATGTGGAATCTATTTGCATTGTTAGCAGCTTTTGTGGAAATTACGTATCTTGTGTTTAGCATGATAGGTAAGAATTGTTTATATGCAAAAATAAAATCAAATATATGCCCCAAAATTAACACTCACAAGAACTCTCTAGTTTTATTTACCTCCCTTAGATTTCAAATACTTATCAAGTGTACTGATTCCTGGGAAGCATCAACAAATGTCCAAAACAGAAACACATTGATTTTCTTGGTGTGGTGCAATGGATGGCTTTTATATGGCCCCCATGTACAGCAGAACAAAACACTGCCAGGTCCTGTGCATTCCTCACAATCGTTGTTAAGTTGAGCCCATTGTTGCAGCCACTTTGTCAGTTCATCTCATTGAGTGTCTTCCTATCTTTCACTAACCCACTACTTTGCCAAGCATGATTCCAAGTATTGTGTGGTTGTCCTCCATTTTGTGATTGTAATTTTATGTTAACGAGGATTAGGGTGGGATTGTAACATCCTTACTAAGGTTACATCCCTGATCCAATGTAAAGTTTCCTTAGGGCGTGGCCTGCACCACCTTTTATCTTACAAGAGATAAAAGGAAAGGGAAGCCAGCAAAAAAGGGGACCTCATACCACTAAGAAAGCAGTGCTGGGAGCAGAGCGTGTCCTTCGGACACAAAGTTCCTGCACAGAGAAGCTCCTAGTCCAGAGGAAGATTAATGAGGAGGCTGACAGACAGAGAAAGCCTTCCCCTGTGCTGACACCCTGAATTTGGACTTTTAGCCTACTTTACTATGAGGAAATAAACTTCTCTTTGTTAAAGCCATCCACTTGTGGTATTTCTGTTAAAGCAGCACTAGATCACCAAGACACTTACCAAGATTTAGATTGGAACCTCATAAGACTGTAAATAGACCATCTTTACTCATACCTTCACATTATGGTAAAATGAGAAGGAAGCATGTGGTTTAATACAAGGCATTATTTTGAATTTGAAAACAACCTAAAGATTGACTATGCTAGTGAATACAAATAGCGTCCACTTCAGATACATTCCAATACTGAGATCAACATATTTCTCTATCAAAGTGATTCTCATTAAATTCTGTTTTATTTTTAATTTATCGTTCCATCCTATGTTTATAAAACATCTCAATTCTATTTAGTTTAGATGATTTACGGATAAGAACCTTTATCTTATTGTAATGCTAAAGCTTTCAAGACTGGAAAGTAATTTGATACCATCCAAAGCCTTTAAGGCTTGAAGATTTTTACTTTAACCTTTAAAATGTTGATATGATTTATGCATTGATGCATCTTTCCAAAGGTTAAAAGCAAGGCACTATAATACATGTTACCAAGAGAATAGCCTACATTTCCCATGTTTACCCCTACCTTCAAAATAAATTGGGTTCGTTCCCTTTCAATAGAATTTAATTATATTTTTAATTCCCTGATTGTTTTGATTAAACCAAGAAGTTCATAAGTTAATGAGTCCATTTTATCTTGTTGCTTTTGCATTTTAAGTATATAACAGTAACAAGAAATAGGAATTTCTACTAATAAGCACATTGCTTTTCAATACCATTATAAATCAGCACGTATCACACTAACATTGCAATGCTAAATAATGATCTACTTTACCATATTTTTACGCAAATAACACATGCCTTCTATGTTTGTTTGCCAAAGGTGCCCTTCCCCCTTAAGGTATTTTCATAAGCATGATATGCTAATTTTTTCTGCATAGCATGCTTACGAAAATACTTTGTCGGGGGAGGGCACAGCTGGCAAACACACATAGAAGTTGCACATTATTTGTGTAAAAATACAGTAATTTTTCATGTGTTGTTTTTTCAGGAAATGCAAATTCTGTTATAGGTACAGAAAAAAATCATTAATTTTTATATACTCTGCTTCCAAATTCAGTTTCACTGTAGTTAGGAAATTATTAAGTCTTCCAAGTTATATATATTTTAGCTTGACATATAAATCATTATGTAATTGGCTTTTGTGATGTGTCACCACAATTTTTAAAAATATTCATTTCATATACCACTCCTCACTTATCAACTGTCTCACATTTATGACAATGGTAAAAAATCTACTATCCAACTATTTGCACATTAATGAGGAGCGGGCATGGCAGTAATGGCCGCGGAGCATCCCCTCCCCTGAGGAGGGTCTCCAGGCAGCCTCGGAAACCTGAGCCCATTGTCTTCTGCACTCTTCTTCCTTCTGCTGGCAGAAGCACTGAGTCCAGCTGCCACTGAGGGCTGACCTCCTCCACGGCTACAGCCTCCAAGTGGATGCACAGGCAGCACCAAGCCAGCAGGTGCCTGTTCTGGGTTCCCAGCTCCTATGTGGCCTGAAGCCTGGCAGTTCAAAATTGCTGTGGGGTGGGAAGAGAGGAACAAAAGAAGCATGGGAGAGGGTGTTTGGAAGAAATGCTTTTGATTTTAATTAATGACGTTCCAAAGTGAGCCAAACTGGGACTGAAGCCTCCGCCAGAGCCTTGGTGACTCACCAGGCACAGAGGGCAGAGCAGTCTCCAGGATAGTGAACACAAATCTTGCAGGGGTAGGAGTGGCGGCCCTGAGGCAGTTCTGCAAGGGAAGCTCTGACCCAGCACAGGAGGAAGGTGAAGTGGTTAAGCCATTGGCCCTCCAGTCACACAGCCTGGCTATATCCAGCTTTGTCTCCTCCAAGCCTTCTCCTCCACAGAGGAGTAATCCATAACTGGACTCATCACAGTGATGATCGTATCAGTAAATCTTAGCTGTTATTTCTGTGATTATATTCTCTAAATTAAAAAAAAATTGGACAAATAGTCTGAAAACAGAAAAAATACATATATACTCCATTCTTGCAAAATGCTGATTTTCACATAACGACCTGGTCTTTGGAACATAACCATGTCGATAAGTGGAGTGCGTATATGTTTAAGTCCTTGGTCTGAGTGACTATTGACCTGCCTAATCCATGAATCCCCCTATGTTCATAACTTTTAATGGATAATCATTTCTGCTCCCATAAGTTCACCTTTCTAACACCTGAGCTACATTTGATGCCAGGCTTTATAACACTCACCAATTGATTTTCTGGGTCCAAAGGAGGGTAGAGTCAAATCCTTCTTAAGTATTCTAATTTATCCTCAACAGTAAAAAAAAAAAAACAGAATGTACAGAAGGAAAGAGCTACACATGCAGCATAGAAATGTTTGAAGTGAAAAAGAGAAAAATATAGCATAAATTATTAAAACTATGAAAAAATGAGGAAAATATGACCTTTTAACATACCAAGCTTTTTGTTTTCTTGACACTGGTACACGTGTGTCATGGTTTGAATTATGTCCCCCCAAAAATGTGTGTATCAATTTGGCTGGGCCATAATTCCCACAATTGTGTGGTTGGCCTCTATTTTGTGATTGTAATTTTATGTTAAAGAGGATTAGGGTGGGATTGTAACACCACCCTTACCAAGGTCACATCCCTGATCCAATGTAAAGGGAGTTTCCTCAGGGTGTGGCCTGCACCACTTCTTTACCTTACAAGACATAAAAGAAAATGGAAGCAAGCAGAGAGTTGGGAACCTCATACCACCAAGAAAGCAGTGCCGGGAGCAGAGTGTGCCCTTTGGACCTAAGGTTCCTGTGCAGAGACTCTCCCAGACCAAGGAAAGACTGATGACAAGGACTTTCCTCCAGAGCCTTCAGAGAAAGCTTTCCCCTGGAGCTGATGCCCTGAATTTGGACTTGTAGCTTACTGGACTGTGAGAGAATAAATTTCTCTTTGTTAAAGCCATCCACTTGTGGTATTTCTGTTATAGCAGCACTAGATGACTACAACAATGTGTTTCGTTTTTGTGTTTTTTTCTTTTTCCTGTGCCTGGAATATTAACCTCACGTAATATCATCTACTTTGTTTCTAAACAAAAAAAAAAACCAGTTGCTGTTGAGTTGATTCTGACTCATAGCAACTTTTTGTGTCTGGCGCTTCTTTAATTCTCATCTTAGATGACATTTCCTCTGAGAAACCTTCCTTTACTCCCAATATTAAGTTGTTTGCCTATCTCATGTTCTTGAATTTTACTCTTCAAGATTAATAACATAAAAAATTATTTATCTGTTTACCTATATGACTACCTCATAGATCAAAAAGTATATGAGAGAATGCGGACACTGTATATCATTTTCTCAGTTTGTGCTCCAGAAATTGTATAATGATGGATGGATACATGGATAGATGTAAGCATGCATGCATGCTTGGGTAGATAAATTGAGTTCTGTGTACCTTCTCTATCTCCTTTTACTTTCTAGGAAGTGATTATCCTATGAAAGCATCAGGCTGTCTCCAGAATCTTTATATTGTGTTTGATGACTCTATTCTGTTACATAAGGTCTGTCCTCTATTCCTATTATAAGCAGACATATTTTGAAAAGGAATAGTGCAGAAATGCTAAGTACTGCCACAAAATTCATCTGAAGGGACAAGTCCTAAGTGCTCTCATGCTTTTCCCTAGAAAACCAAAAATAGTATGTGAAAAGTGCTTGACATGTAGTTTCTGTTGGCTTCTTTTTGTTAATAAAAAGTGGATAGCAATTTATAAATGACAATGAAGTCACAGCATTTATAATAATAGCAATATGAATAACAGTTAACCAAAAAAACCAAACCCATTGCCGTTGAGTCGATACCAACTCATAGAGACCCTATAGGACAGGGTAGAACTGCCCCCATAGAGTTTTGGAGGAGCGCCTGGCGGATTCGAACTGCTGAACTTTTGGTTAGCAGCCGTAGCTCATAGCCACTAGCCACCAGGGTTTCCACATGAATAACAGTAGCTGCCCTTTATTCTGTAAAATAAACTATGTGAAATGTATTACATATATTTGAACCCTTATTAATTTCTGTTTGAGAGATATTAATTCATTCTCATTGCAAATATAATACATTTTTTCTTGCATGCTCATTTTTTAGGACACATATATCAATTCTAAGATATATATAACTATAAAAGAAAAAGAAAAGGAGAAATCTTTGTATATACTTCCAATTGTATAATTATGTGGTATGTAATTCCAATGCTTTTATGTACATATTTTTAAAACTTTGATTCATTTTCTCTACTTGTTTTGTTAATGCTCTCTCATAACATTTTTTTCTTCAAGATGTCTAACTATTGGCATGATAAGTTTATAACACTAAGTTTAAAGTTACTTTTAATTTCTGAAACAAACATCAGTGTGAAGAAATACATTCACTTAAAATGCAACTCAAGAGACAGAGAAGCAAGAATTCTGTGAAAAGGGAATTTAATGAAGGTTGTAACAGATTATAGTTCTTAGAAATATATCAGTATATGCAAACTGAGAAGTGACATACAGCTTCATAAATTCGATTATATGATTAACAATAGATGAGTTTATTTTGTATTATTTTCTTTGGTAAGAACAGTCTGTGTGAGAAACTTTGTGAACGTGTGTGTACATGTATATGGTGTAGGTAAAGAGCAAGAGCAAGAGTTAGTGTGCATGCAAGAGAGCAAGAAGGAAGACGAGGAAAGAAAAAAAAATGTAGTTTCTCTAATTATCGTTTCTGTTTTCAAATAAGTGTATCTCCTTTCTTAACTTTCTCTTGGATTATATATACTTATCTTAATACTTCTTCTTTTGAAAAGCTGAAAAATAACTGACTATGGTAATAAGGAAAATTATAATTTTGTTTCTCAACCATGCTATAAGAATATAAATAAGTCATCATAAAATCTTCAAACCTGAGATACTTACTGTTATGGATTGTGTTGTGTCCCCCCAAAATGTGTGTCAACTTGGCTAGGCCATGATTCTCAGTATTGTGTGGCTGTCTACCATTTTGTGATCTGATGTGATTGTACTATATGTTATAAATCCTAACCTCTTTGATGTTAATGAGGCAGGAATAGAGGTAGTTATGGTAATAAAGCAGGACACAATCTACAGGATTAGGTTATATCTTGAGCCAATCTCTTTTGAGATATAAAAGACAGAAGCAAGCAGAGAGGAGGGGAACCTCATACCACCAAGGAAGAAGCTCAGGGAGAACAGCGTATCCTTTGGACCCAGGGTCCCTGCGCTGAGAAGCTCCTAGACCAGGGGAAGATTGATGACAAGGACTTTCCCCTAGAACCAACAGAAAGAGAAAGACTTCCTGGGGAGCTGGCACCCTGAATTCAGACTTTTAGCCTCCTAAACTGAGAGGGAATAAATTTCTGTTTGTTACAGCCATCTACTTGTGGTATTTCTGTTACAGCAGCACTAGATAACTAAGACACTTATTAAATGATGTCTCCTCTGTGTTCCCAAACTGACTACATCATCTTCCTCATCACACATTCCTTTCTTCCATGTTCACTAAATCACACTTCATTGTCCAGATGCTCAAGCTCAGAAATTCAGCTATCATTGGCTACTCTCTTATTCCCTACATCCAATCATGAAATTCTATCAAGTGTATTTCTTAGTATCTCTTCAATCCATTCCCTTCATTGTATCTCCATTATCATTAATTTAGTTCAAGCTCAAATAATCCTTAAACTGAATGACTCCAGTAACTTTCTCACTGAAACCTATTATGGTGTTCCATGCTTCAGGATTTCACTCAGGCTATTACTTCAGCTCTTATCTTCTATACACTGAAACATCACCTAACTGACTCCCATTTATGCTTTTAGCCTCAGTGCAGCCATCATCATCTTTATAGGTTCTTTATCTTTCTATTCTTGGTTACATGCTTAATGTGCTTCCATAACTCCCTATTCATATGTCTACTAAGCATTTGTCATAGTGTTAGGTAAATGTCTGTTCATTAGTCTTTGAGGTCAAGGATATTAATCTATGTATTTTTAGTGACTAATATAGTACCTGCAACAGTGTAAACTTTCAATCTATTTCATAGTACAAGAAAAAAATTTAAAAAAAGATATGAACCCCGCTCTCGAAGAACTTAGTCCACTAAGTGGGTAGATGCATTATAATTGCTGTTAAGTTTTGCTAGCTCCATCTAATCTAGCAGATTGCCCCCAGAAGGTGCTATAATGCCCAAGGATGCAGTAATTTACCATAATAGTGTGTTAATCATTCAGTGTTCTACACCATTTGGACTGGTATTTAAAATAGAATGAGAAAATTTAAAACCATTTTGAGGATATGTAGTTAAGAATTAGATGCTTAATATGATTTTTACTATAAGCATTTTTCATTTTCTTTTAATGGATCCCCTAAAGAGTTGATACTGCTTAATGAGAGAAGAAATTGCTATATGAATGAGAGCTTTGTATTAGAGCAGGATTATATTTAATTTCATTTCTCTTCAAAGTTCCTATTTATGGGGAATATTTGTATCCTTTGAAAAGCTAGTCTAAGTAAACTTGAGCTAAGATCAATTCTGCTTTCAGCCTGTAATAAAACTGTCATAGAGATTTACTAAATAAAATAAAATAATGATCCTCAAAGAGTAGCAGGATCAGCAGCTCAGTCAGACTAATAATATTGAAGAGTCTTGCCAGCCTGAAAAAAGAGGCCACTTAATGATAATAATAAAAAGCTGTACTCGTTATTATGTGCTGATTTTTGTGTTTTCTTTTCAAGCTATAATTTGAAGAATTCAGACTTTTAAGTATTTGTAGATGAAACAAGGAACATCAACTTAAATACTTCTCTTTGGAGAGAAATCAATAGTTACAGTTCTCTCTTTAAGTCAATATTTTCTATGCTCACCACAAGGAGAGCCATATCAATATTTTAACATCAGCATTGTACTCATCCTTATTTAGCCACTTGTTTGTAAGTGTGTCCTCTGAAAATAGCAAAAATGTTGATGGTTTCCAAATAAAGCTCCACAGTAAAAAAAAACGGGCCATTAACAGTCACTTAATGAGGATATTTCTGCATCCTAAACTTAGATTTTAATGATCACTTAATTATACAAGTGTCATCTATCTAAACTAAGAAATGACACTAAATTTATGGCAGGAAACAAGTCTTTCACAATAGTCTTTCATCTAATTGTAACACAATTAAGAATCCAGATTTGTGCCCACATTTATAATATAAGATAATCTTTAAATAATCTAAAACAATGCCGTTTTTGAAATTTGACTTTGATTACTACCTGGGTATTATAAAGTTACTACATACCTAATGTGAACTAGGGAAATATTTAGAAGATGATTTATCTCACTAAGTAGATTATATACACATATACACACAGAGAGTCAGTTTTACACTATTGATTAACTCATTAATTAAATAATTTATTAGTCATTAATTATTTTTCATAATAGACTGAGCTGATCATTTAGGTCTCTGTTCAAGTCAATTTCAACTCATAGCAAACCTGTAGGACAGAGTAGAACTACCCCATAGGGTTTCCAAGGAGCTGCTAGTGGATTCAAACTGCCGACCTTTTGATTAGCAGCCATAGCTCTTAACCACTGTGGCACCAGGGCTCCACTCCACAGCTATAGGGGTCTGGATGTACAACACATATTTTTGGAAGACACAGTTCAATCCATGACAGCCTTATTCTCTGATTACTTGCCCAATATCCTATACCCTTTCTCTGAAAAGGCCCACTCCAATCTTACTAGCCTCCATCCTAGAGAGTGATTCTAACACGACACTTCCAATGCCTCAGAGTATGATACTGCTGTCAGGTGCTTGTCTGAAACTCAAGATGCTCTGTGTTCCTATACCACTTTTTAGGGCCCCATTTTTGAGTTTTAAATCATATCTGTATCAATTCCAAATAACTCTTAATACATTTGATCAGCACACTTTTATCATAATTTTAACATATCTATCAAACCTCACAGATACCATTGTCATAAAATATATTTTGAACTAAAGAATTCAAATTACACATTTGTTACTGTAACTGATTCAAGGAGAATTTTGCACATAATACCTAAGTTTTCCCTACCGTGAAATTCTAAAATAAATTGTATTTCCAAATACACACTTATACGGTCTTCTTGGGTATGTTTCCATGTTTCTCATTGGTTTATCAGTCAGGCTTCATCCGCCTTTCTCTTTGCTCTCTCTGGTTCTCTTGCTCTCTCACTCGCTTTTTCTAATATTTTTGTTTTGTTTTGTTTTCAATGCAGCTACACAGGATACTTGAGCATGTTGTGATAGATCACCAAAAAGGGAATCTAACTGGGAGTAAGGCATACAGATATTGTTTACTACCAATTGCCCCCGACCCTACCCCTTGCTGCAGCAACTGACTTCTCCTCAATTGTATTAAAGTGTTTAACGATTGTTCCTAGAAAGAAGGAAAAATAAGTGCTTTGCAAATTGTAATAAATTAACCTCCTTTGGAGATTTCTCTATACTCAAAAATATTCAAAAACTTATTTACATTTGCTTATAAAAGCTCAAATGTAAGCAAACAGGCACATCTAGCCTTTTCCATGTTTCACAGGATGAAACCTTCTGCCCCCAGATTCTTCCAGTACTAGTCACCTTGAGTCAATTTAGCTTCACAAATATAATTTTCATTTTCTTGGAAAGGAGCAGGTGTTAGCTGTAGTTTTAGAGGAGGCTTATTTAACTTGGAGTTTAAAGCCACAATTTGGTTTAAAGATTAGAACCACCAGAGACCTGAACTCCTGCTGAAACAGATAAATCAGAGTGGGCTGTTTCTGTTCTGTATGATGGGAAATAGAATGACAAATTAAGGCACTGTCAATTGACCAAAGAGAGGAAAAAAAAAAAAAGGATAAAATAATTGTAATCCTAAAGAGAAAGACAGAATTTTATTAACAAGAGTTACAAATATCAGTTTAAAATCACAGGTCAAAGTCAATTCTGCCACGTGGTAATTTTAGCATATTAACAAAATTCTGCTTTTCTGTCAAATTCACTCTATTTTGTTCTCCCAAAACCTAGTTCTACAAAAAAACCTCATAGCTGCCTAATATATTGAGTCTGATTCCCAGTAAACATTAATTAATGACAGTTCTGGGGAGTTCCTGAAAAGATGCGGCCATGGATTGAATTGTGTCCCCCAAAAATACCCGTCAACTTGGCTGGGTCATGATTCCCAGTATTGTATAATTGTTTAGCATTTTGTAATCTGATGTGATTTCCTTATGTGTTGTAAATTCAATCACTGTGATCTATTAAGATGGATTAGCAGCAGTTATACTGATGACGTATACAAGATTGGATAAAGTCTTAGGAGTAATCTCTTTTGAGATATAAAAGAGAGAAGTGAGCAGAGACACATGGGAACCTCATACCACCAAGAAGGGAGTGCTGGGAGCAGAGCACATCCTTTGGACCTGAGGTTCCTGCGCTGAGATGCTCCCAGACCAAGGGAGGACTAATGCCTCACAAGGACCTTCCTCCAGAGCCGACAGAGAGAGAAAGCCTTCTGCTGGAATTGATGCCCTGAATTTGGATTTGTAGCCTACAGGACTGTGAGAGAATAAACTTCTCTTTGTTAAAGCCATCCACTTCTGGTATTTCTGTGTACTAGCAGCACTAGATGACCAAGACAGATGCCCTCTGTTGCTTTAGTAGATAATTTTTAAAAGCAAAATATATATGTGAATACTATGCTCCAGGCATACCAGGTTAATCAAATGCAAACGTTTCTGTGACAACTATGTAATACTAATTAATGAATGAAAATATAATAATTTTGATGAAATAATAAGTTGTCTGAAAAATTGTCCTTCTCTATAACTTCTCTTTAAGTTTAAAAAATGTAGACAAACCATTTTCAGTAATTTTATGTCATTTTAAATAAGGGGATATAATTATATCCATTCATCTCTTTCAGCATATCCCATACCCCAAGCTTCCAAAACATCATGTCCTATTGTGAATAATTTTAAGGACGATATATATGGCAGACTACATAGCCAGATGAGAGATTTTTGTTTTTGTTTTTGTATTGAAATCAATTGGCAGAACTATTTTAATTAAATTAAGGATCTGATTACGAGAATCAAATAAAAGAATAAATATTCAAACCTGAGTATGTCAGGCTTGAAAAATATAAATATCATGCATATGAACTATATTATTTATACAACTACAAAAGACATTTTAAATATAGTGTAAATAACAATTATGACTCTTTTGAAATGGCTGAAAGAATATACAATTACAGTAATTTTAAATAAGTCTATGCCTCTTTCCCAGATATTGTTGAACCCAATTATTCAATCTTTTTTTCTTCCAGACTTGGCCAACCAGACAAGCCATCTGCCACTGCCCAAGAGGGCAGTGATAGTCAGTGATAGAATTCTTGCTTCCATGCCAAAGATCTGGGTTTGATTCCTGGCCAATGCATCTCAAGTGCAGCCAGCACTTATCTGTCATTGGAGGTTTTGTGTGTTGCTGTAATGCTGAACAGGTATCAGCAGAACTTCCGGACTACGACAGACTAGTAAGAAAGGCCTAGTGATCTATTTCTGAAAATCAGCCAATGAAAACCATATGGATCACAAAGATCCTATCCTGTTGTGCATGGGTTTGCCATGAGTTGGAGGCTTCACTGTGGGTAGTCAATGGTGATTATCCAATTTAGATAATACCTTTGCTGAGCTATTACAGTTTAGCTTTTTTTTAATACAGAATAAAACTAGAATAATGGTACATTAAAGAATGTGTATTTCTGTTTAACTAATGCCCCCATCCCCTCAAAAAAGAAAAATTCTGACTGTAAGTGTGTGCCTTTACGTATCTTCTTCATGTCTTCACAAATCACATTTGACTTGCATTTTATACATACATATGCATATGAAATTATATAATAGATAAGAAATTATATAATAGATATGAAATTATGTTTATGTTGCTGTTGTTGGTGGTGGCATTGAGCCAGTTCCAACTCATAGTGACCTTATGTACAACAGAACAAAACACTGCCTGGTCCTGTGCTATCCTCACAATCGTTGCTATGTTTGAGTCCATTGTTCTACTGTGTCAATCCATCTCCTTGAGGGTCTTCCTCTTTTTCACTGACCCTCTACTTTATCAAGAATGATTTCTATCTACAGGGACTGGTCTCTCTGATAACATGTCCAAAGTACGTGAGATGAAATTTAGTCATCCTAGTTTCCAAGGTGCACTCTGGCTGTACTTCTTCCAAGACAGACTTATTTATTCTTCCGGTAGTCCATGGTATATTCAGTATTCTTTGCCAACACCATAATTAAAGGCATCAATTCTTTTTCAGTCGTCCTTATTAATCAACCAGCTTTCACATGCAAATGAGGTGATTGAAAATAGCATGGCTTGGGTCAGGTGCACCTTAGTCCTTAAAGTGACGTCTTTGCTTTTCAACACTTGAAGAAGTCTTTTGTAGCAGATTTGCCCGATGAAATATGTTTGATTTTTTGACTGTTGTTTCTATAGGTGTTGATTATGGATCCAAGTAAAATGAAATCCTTGATAACTTCAGTATTTTCTCCGTTTGTCATGATGTTGTTTATTGGCCAGTTGTGATGATTTTTGTTTTATATATACATATACATATATATGTATATTTGTATATATGTATATGTGTGTATGTACGATTGTATATATATATATATATATATACGTATGTATATTTGAAATACATACATTTGAAATTTTAAACTAGCACTTTTGATATGGTGTCTAGAATTTTTCTATAATTTACAATCTCTGATTTGATGGAGGAGCCATTTCTCACATAAAAATGCTTTCTAAAAAAAGTTTCTAATCATTATTTTTCTAGACGAGTGATTATCTTCAGGAAAGACAGGTAAATGTCAACATAATTTAATAGATGTGTGAGGAAGTAATTATGACAGAGGTTAGCTGAAATTTATGGAAATGTATCGACATAATAAAACTTTCAGAAAAAACAGAGACATTTTTAGAAAATAAAATTATCATCTCCCTATCTATATCTATACTTTACCAAAACAATAGTCTATTCACACACACACATAACACACATGATCCTCATGTCTGAATGCATGAATGCTGGTTTTGTTTTTGTTTCTTAGTTGTTATTTATATTCTTTTTTTCCCCTAAAGGAAAAAGACATATTTTTACATAAATAATGGAAGGGATCCTTTCACAGAGGATTGAATAGCTTTGCCCTTGTGGTCTCTCTCATTTCCTATAGTAGTTGATTCAGAATTAGTCTATTGTCTTTTAAGCTTCTACCACAAACCCTTTTACATTTCAAAACTTGACCAAACGCTTAAACCTAGACAGAACTTACTTGTGCTTCAGATCCTGGTTTTGCTTATTTTCTCAAGATTTCATTCCTTTGAGTAATGAATAACATTACTGAATGGATAACATAATATGATTTTTGGTAATTACTTAAAAATAACAGCTGGGAGCTGGAGAAGGGAGAAAGCATACGGAGTATCAATGAAACAAGTTTAGCCATATGTTGAAAACTGATAAAACTGGTACAGAGGAGTTTATTACACTATACTTTCTACTTTGTTTATGTGTGAAATTTCCCATAATAATTTTTTTTTTAATTGTCTTCCTTTGGTTTTCCCCACTATCTCCTCTATAATCAAGCAGCCATCTCTCTAAAATAGTCAGCTGAGCACTCAAATATGTTCTATTATTACCAGTCTTTAAAAAATATGTGAACAACCCTTCCTTGTCTCTACAACTCATTCCAGCTGTTCCCACAGTACCTCCTATCTCCACTTTTTATCTTTGTCTATTTAACCCATTTCCGTATTTAGTCTTCCTTCACCTCTACACCAAAACTGCTCCTGTCAACATATCCAAACACCTTCATGTTGCAAAATCCAAATGAATACTATTTCTTCCTCTCTCTTTGACCCCTTCCTCCTATCCACATTTTTCCTCCTTCTTCCTTAACTACTTAATCTCGGTTATCACTTCTATTCAGACTTTCGTTCCTAATCGCTAAATATTGGAGCACCCTAGTGTTTGTTCATAGTGCTCTTCTTTAGCTACATCGGCAAGTCATTGGTAAGTCACTGACTCTCAAATTTATATCTTCTGTAAGATATATACATTTTTTTTTATTGCACTTCAGGTGAAGGCTTACAGAACCAACAGTTTCTCATGAAACAGTAGTATACATATTGTTTTATGACATTGGTTAACAACCCCACAACATGTCAACCTTCATGTCTCCCTTCTCGACCTTTACGATATAAATTTTTTAAGATACAAATTTCTTTTTTAACCTTGAAGCTCAGTATCCAAATGCCCTATGTCCTTATTTTTAGCTAATTTGAATGTATCACAGATTCTGAAATCTTAAACATCCCAAGTTGTTCCCTTATTTCACATCTTCTTGCTTACCACATGCATATATTCACAAACATTATAATAGCACCTTCACTCATTTCTCATGATACCATATTTTTCCTGCTATCTCAGGCAAGAAAGCTAGAAATCATCTTTGATTTATTCTTTTCCCTCATCCCACCCCATCTAATTCATAAGTAAATTGTATATATTCTAATTATAAAGTACAATTCAAATTTAACCATTTATTTTTATCTCAACAGCCAACATTCTAATCCATGATATTATCATCAAATACCCAGATTATTCCTACAAC
>NW_004444283.1:386081-387093 GCF_000243295.1 Trichechus manatus latirostris | reverse complement strand
TCTCTCTATATATATATATTTATATGCTTCACTGGTTTTGCTTCTCTAGAGAACCCAGCCTAAGATACCCACACTGTAATCCATTTTCTTCACACTAGTCCCAAATTAGTTTGTTTCTTTAAGTACAACTCTTAAAAAACATAGATGACATCACTACTCAAAAATGCTTTGCTAGTTTATCATTGTACTTAGCATAAAACACAAATTCCTTACTAAACTCTTTAAGGTTTTGAATGCTGTGTTCCATATCTACCTCTGTGACTTCATCTACTGTTACTCACTTCTGTTAAAAAATAAGTCAGGGTCGCTTGACTTTTATTTTCATATCCTCAAATATGTGACACTGATTTCTACTTTAGAATGTTTTGTACTTACTGTTCCCAATCCAAAAAAGGTTTTTCTTTCACCTCAATATATATTCAAATTGAATATTTGGATATATTCAAACTGATACATTCTTATAAACCTTCTGATCTCAGTTTAAATATTTACTATTTCAGGAATGTCTTTCTGGTGACCTTATCTAAAGTAGTGCTTTTCATAAATCCTATCTAAACACACTGCTTCCTTAACTGCACTTTAGTTTACAAATAACTCACTTAATTGATTACTTGTCTGCATATACCCCACCCCCTCTAACATGTAACCTTTATGAGAATAGACATGTCTTTATTTAGCACCTAGAACATTATCTAGCATAGAATTAATCTTTAATGTATTTGTTGAGTGATTGAGTAAACGAATAGATTTAAATTTTCAGGAACTTAAATCTTCAGAGAAAGTTTTGATATCAATCTGTATGGTAATTAGTACGCGGCATAAACTCTCATCTAAGTATAAATTAAAAAATTATAAGACATATTTTCAGCAAATAATCTGAAAAGCTGGACTCTATGAAGAAGAGCATGGCATCAAGATTGGAGGAAGGTGCATTAACAACCTGAGTTATGCAGATGACACAACCTTGCTTGCTGAAAGTGAAAAGGACTTGAAGCACTTACTGATGAAGATC
>NW_004444283.1:383047-384060 GCF_000243295.1 Trichechus manatus latirostris | reverse complement strand
TGACATGTTGTGGGGTTGTTAACCAATGTCATAAAACAATATGTGTACTGACTCTTTAATGAGAAACTATTTGTTCTGTAAACCTTCACCTAAAGTACAACAAAAAAAATTTTTTTAAAAAAAAAGTGTTTGTGAACTCTAAATTTGCTTATAGAAGTTTATAGTTCATAAAAAGATTTTACATACATTAGTTATCCTACTTTTTAATCCTGTGACCTGGAAATTATTTTCTTCCTATGGATAAAGAGATTGGCTTTCAAAGAATTGCAATGGCTTGACAATGTTCACACAATTAGTAGGTAATAAAGGCACGTTGGGATAAAATGCGAAAGTCTTTAAAATGGGCAAAAGACTCTTAGAGGTCCTTTGAATGGAATGAATGGTGAGTGTTGTTAAGCATGGTCTTTGAACTTATCTAAATCCATGATGTCAGCAAGGTTCATTTTCTTTGATGTTAACACTGTAAATTATAGAAAAATGAAGATAATGCAAATGTTTCTTTGCCATAGTAATAAACACATCAGGCAGAGATACTATTGCTTTGTACCCAGTAGAAAAGGTGATTTCAATCATTAAAATATATGGTCCTATAGATTTTCAATATTTTGCATTTCTTATCATATGCATTTGGCATTCCTGATTGTCTACATAAACATCTTTTCTTCAGATGAACTGATATTAACATCTTTATTAGTTCCCTTATTAATTAATGTGTTAAATAAAAGCTTTCAGAGGTGATCATTTCATAAAAATCATCATTTTCCCTTTTAAAAAATTATCCTTTAACAGCTAGTGCACACATCCTAATCGACAGACTACAGACGTAGTGTGGGAGCCAGACATTTTGATTGTATTAACTTCACAGATTTGGAATTTATCGTCAGAATTGAGAGTTATCTTACCATTATCTGGAACTGATTGATAAGCACAGTCTCCCCCACCATGAAACTTTTAAGAAAAAGCCCCTATGATTCTAGAACTTTTGTATCTTTGTTGAGTTTCTTAGATGTTCT
>NW_004444283.1:378637-381994 GCF_000243295.1 Trichechus manatus latirostris | reverse complement strand
CTGTTCTGAATTCCTTTAGTTTGTGTATTTTTGTTTGTTTTCTTATTGTAGATTATGTGTTTACTCACACTTTACGTTTTCTTCTTTATTTCAATGAGTAGGTTTGTTAACTTTCTTTGTGGTTACCTTGAAATTTACCCCTATCTTTCTAAGTTCAAACTAGTTTTTTACTACTTGAAAATGCCTTGACTTCCTCTCCATTTGAAAGTTCTATACCTACATCATTTGTTCCTTCTTTTATTGTTCTGACCAATTGACATCTCTGGTTCTCTGATGCAAATTTTTTAGTTTTGTTTTATCCTTGAGAGTTCACTATCAAGGTTGGTATCTGGCTGATGCCATCTTATGTGCTAGATTCAGGTTGTTGTCCGAAGTTGTTGGTTCTCTAACTAAGGACTCCCTTCAATAATTCTTGTAAGTTTGGTTTGGTTTTTATGTATTCCCTTAATTTCTGTTTATCTGAAAATGTCCTAATTTTGCCATCATATTTGAGAGAGTTTTGCAGGATTTATTATTCTTGGTTGGCAGTTTTTTTCTTTCAAGATCTTATATACGTCATCCCATTGCCTTCTTGTCGGCATGGTTTTGGTGAGTAATCAGAGCTTAGTCTTATTGTTTCCTCTTTGTATGTGACATTGTTTTACTTGAGCTGCTCTCAGGATTCTTTCTAGGTCTTTGGTTTTAGAGAGTGTGATTATGACATGTCTTGGTGTTTTTCTTCTTGGGTCTATCCTATATGGGGTTTATTGAGCTTCTTGGATATTTGTCTTTCATCTTTCATGATATTAGGGAAGTTTTCTGTCAAAAAATTTTCAACAATCCCCTGTATTTTCCGTTTTCTGTCCCTGTTCTGGAACTCTGATCAGATGCAAATTTTTGCTTTTGATTGTATCCCACATCATTCTCAGGATTTCTTCATTTTCCTTCATTCTTTTCTCTAATTTTTCCTCAAAGTGGTATCTAAGGATTTGTCTTCAATTTCACTGATCCTGCCTACCACTGTTTTAAATTTGCTCCTAAAACCTTCTATTGCACTGTCCATTTCTGAAATCTTGTTGTTTATCTTTCGGATTTCTAATTACTGTTTTTGTATGATTTCTAGTTGTTTATTTATTTTGATATTTTGTTCCTGTATTATTTTCTTGATTTCTTCTATTGTTTTGTCTGCCTTTTCCATGATTTTGTCTGTATTTTCCAAGGTTTTGTCTATTTTTTCCTTATTTTGTCTGCGTTTTCCTTCATCAGTTGGAGAACCCTGAGTATTAGAGTTCTGAATTCTCTATCAGGTAGTTCCAGTGGCTTTTCTTCTAGCAGAAGGTCATCTGGTGTTTTATTTTGGTCACTTTCTGAAGCCATCCTCTCCTGTTTTTTTATATGTTTTGATATTGTCTGCTGTCTCTGGGACATTCAGTAATTATTTTCTTTCTTTATTGATTGTAGATTTGATTGTTCCATCCTGCTTTTTTGTTTTATTTGGTTATGTCTGGGCAGGCGGGCTGGGTGTGTTTTGTTGCTAGCTCGCCTGTGGGCATGATACTTCTCTCCACCTTGTCCAGGTGGGCAGGGCCAGTCACTTAGCTATGGTGCAGCAGGGTGGGTCCAGTGGGGGTGAATGGGAGAGGATGGGTAGTTTATGGGACAAACTGGGGTGATAGGGCAAGGCTGGGTGGCAGTGCAGGGTGGTGTCTGGGAGATGGCATTTGTACCAACCAGGAGCATGGCACTTGACACACAGTGCAGATAGGCAGGAGGGAAAGGAAAGGATGTGATGAGCAGAGTTTACTGAGTAAAAGAAGAGAAAGAAAAAACAAAGGCAAAAAACAAAAGGGCAAAAAATGGAGTAAAAAGTAAATAAATAAAAAGAAAAAAGTAAATAAAATGGTGCTATGGAAGGATTTGGGAGGTGGGGGGTGCGTCAGACTTGGCAAGTCCGGGAGCTGGTACTCTCTAGCTCAGCAGTGTGGCTTGGCCTGAAATGAAGTGACGTGGGTGGCACATGGGGCTAGGTGGGCAGGAGAACAGAAAGGAAAGAGAGGAAAGAGAGAGAAGAAATGAACAAACAAACAAACAAATTAAAAATAATAAAAACAGGGACTCAGGCAGACATGGCTGTGGCAGCATGCTTGTCCATTTTCCCATTCTTGCCTATTCTGTAATATTCTTTGGACTTGGGCAGACATGGCTCTGGCAGTGTGGTTGTCCGCTTCCCACTTCTGTCCTTTTGAATATATGCCAAATAAAACTTTCTTTTTGCTTTACTAAGCATTATGATGTTTTTCCCCTACAACAGTTAATGGCAAATTCGTCAAGGATCTGAAGCTATGAATCCAGTCAACCTCGAGGAGACCTGGACTGTGGAGGAGAAGCCGGCAAAGAAAGGTCCTATCTTCTGGACCCACGTGTTCCCACTCCACGTCCCTTCGACATTGACGGGGTGAGTGCTCTCGGAAAACGAACCTTTGCTTATTCTTTTGTTGTTCTCTTTCTCATGTTTTCTTAAGCTTTTTTGGCATATTTGTTTGTAGAACCAGTTGATTGATTAAGGAGAATCTTTCTTAGATTTTTGCTTGATCATTTGGTGAAGAGTGACATTTAGTAACTCTTTAAGCGAACTGCAGTTTAGGCCTGGATTCAGGTGTTTGAAGAGGTAATTCTATTTTCAAGGAGCTTTGAGCCACTACAAGCCACAAAAAAAAATTCAGGCACAAGTCAACCAGTAAAAGCCGTTAGGGCGGTCGCCGGTGCTCACCTTGAGAGTTAAAGTCTCCAGTGACAGGGTAAGGTGGTCACGAGACAGACTAGAGCACTAGGCTGCTTGCCACACGCAAGAAAAATCTCGTGCAACGAAGGTACACATTGGTCTAAGTAAAACACTGTCCAAACCCCGCAGCATTCCTCGTTAGGGCTCAGAGAAAACCTGGAAAATAGTGCTCTGCTTTGCCAAATTCGCAGGGAGAGGTGGCAGCTCCTGACCTGTGTTATGATATTTAAAGGAGACGTGGTAGTTCTGTACCTATTTTTTCCATTGAATTGAGTTGATCTTACCAAAAATTGCTATATACACTTTAAGAAACTAGGAACCCCATATCCTTGTTTTGTGTGGTACTATCTGGTGAGTTTATGTGGTCTTTCTGTCTCCTTTTGTCCTAAGAGCTTGCTTCTTGTCTACAGAGTTGTGTCTAAGTTTGTCTTGTATTAGATTGGTGGCTATGGCTAAGAATTGCTGTTTTTTATAAGGCTAGTCATGGAACCTCAGCTCTTTCTTCGTCCAGAAAAAACTGTGTCTTGTGTCTGTCTTATGATTTAGATTTTTAAAATCTACTTGGATAAACTTTGACATAAATTGGTTTGAAAAGT
>NW_004444283.1:377060-377984 GCF_000243295.1 Trichechus manatus latirostris | reverse complement strand
TTTTAGGTAACTTACAGATGTTAAATTGAGTTAATAGATATTTGTCATAATTTAAGCTTATATACTTTGGCTTTTTATGCCACAAGAGAAAGGACAGACAGATATATATATTTAAGTTTGCTAATGAGTGTGTTCATTTTTGTCATTTAAAGGGATGCACTGTAAGATATGCAACAAAGGCAATGTTTAAGAGGTTTATTGAAAAAGAAATTTATTTGATATGGTCAAGTTTTATCTGACTAAAGTTTAATGGTTTAATTTATGATATTTTTAAGAGTTTTAACGTTAAGTAGCGTATAAAACAAAGAACTGGGTTTCTTGCAGTTAAAATAACAAAATTTTCTTTGATTTCTGAGTTAAAGGGTTAATTTATTCTTTGTGTAATCTGCCTGGAAGAAAAAGATTTGGCCTCTCATTAGAATAAGTTTCTAGAGCTGAAAACCAAACCATATGGCTTTTAGAAAAGAAAGCTCAGGTTTTTACTTTAATATCTTTGGTTAAACTTAAGTATTGTTTCACAGTGACCTATAAAGTTATTATTTCTTTATTGTTAACTTGGTCGCAACTTTATCTTTTTGAATCTCGCATTGTCAAAGGCAATGGTTTGGTTGGGGAATTCACATCATTTACCTATGAAATTTTTTTATTACTATTCAGGTATTTAGAGATTTGATACTCTTGGTATATTCTTGGTATATCCTGACTAGATACTATTTTGTCTCAAAATTATTATGTATTATATCTGAAGCTCTTTGAGTATGGTTAATGACTATATTTAGAAATATTTTTTATCTAAAGTTTTCTTTTAACTGATTTTATTTGGCCTTTACATTATGCTTATAATTAATTTCTATCAGGTCTTTTACTATTAAGAATATTATGCTTATGAATTAATCATGGCCATATTAAGTTTTGTCATCTGCA
>NW_004444283.1:371248-372194 GCF_000243295.1 Trichechus manatus latirostris | reverse complement strand
CCCCCAAAAAAAATCACAAAACAAACAAAAATACAAACCAAAAACAAACAAATAAACAAATGGCACTGAAAGGGCTAGCTGGTGAGGGCAGGACAGACCCAGGCAGCAGGGAGCTAGTATCTCTCTGGCCAAGCAACTGTGGCCCGTTGGCAAGCAGAGGAGGCCACGTAGAGGGAAGAAAGTTTGGGGGTGGGAAAGCATATATCCCTGGTTACTCGGTGCTTTGTCTCCTGCTGGGAGCTCAGTCGAGTTGCCCTCCCTTATCCCTGTCTGCGGTCCTTGGTGGCTGAGGTCCAAGACAGCGAACCTGAGCAGCGGTGTGCTGGTATCTCTCCAGCTGAGTGACCTTGGCCTGTTGGCAAGTGGTGGAGGCCTCATACAGGGAAGAAGGGTGTGAGGTGGGAAAGCGTGTATCCCTGGTTACCGGGTACTCTGTCTCCTGTTGGGAGCTACGTGAAATTGCCTTCTCATACTCTCTGTCTGAATTCTTTGGTGGCTGCAGCCCAAAATGGTGAATCCAGCCATGTTAGCTGGTATGGGACCTCCACTCCGTAGCTCTCCTCGTTCTCTGTCAGTTTCTTATTCTATTCAGTGCTTAATCGAGTTCTTTATTCCTTCATTTGGTACTTTGCTTTAATTTGCTTTAAATACGTAATTAAATTTATACTGAGGATATCATTGAGTAAGACGTAAACCCACTGTGAAGAAACATGGATTAAATTACCGACATTTGTGCAGGAAGATCTGAGGTTTATCTAAATTATCGTTATATTTTGACCTAATGGACACAAAATGATATAACTAATTGTGAAATCTATTTTTATTTGGTAGCTGGGAAGATGAAAGTGAACATATCAATCTAACTTCCCCTTGTACATTGGGCATTATGGACATTTTGGCTATTAACTTAAACTCTGATATATTACTGTTTGAATGTCCATTCCAC
>NW_004444283.1:369121-370625 GCF_000243295.1 Trichechus manatus latirostris | reverse complement strand
ACAACCTCTAGCTGAATGGTTGGCAGTTTGAGCCCACCCAGAGTCCCCTCTGAAGGCAGGCCTGATGATTTGCTTCTGGAAGGTCACAGCCTTGAAAACCCAATGAAAGGCAGTTCTACTCTGAAACACAGGGGGTCTCTGTGAGTTGGAATCGACTGGAGGGCAACTAACAACAACAATTCTAGCAAAAAGGAGTCCTGGTAATTTCACAGAAGCCAGGTGAGATAGAAAAAAAAAAAAAGATCATGAATGATGTTAGTATTATTTGCAGTTCTTAGAATAAAAGTTACCATTGTTCAGCAAACATTATTAAAGATATGAAGAAAATGTGTTATTTCCTATATTAGAAGAAGGATTAGACTTCACAGAAAGTATCAAACAATAAATCATTTTAAGTCTTAAAATTGTATTAAGATAATCTCAGATTGTTAATTGTTTTAGTTTCCTATAAGAATATCAATTAATTTTCTTCCATGAAGAAAACGTAAGTTTAAATCTCAAATTTATTTCAACAGTTTGCGATATGCAATATCAATGCTCAAATAAGTTGGCACATGCGGAGACAATAAGAATGTAAAGAAAGAAACACGTGCATGCCAGATTATAAAGTTAACAAAAATAGATTTTAGATAATAAATTTTAATTTGGAGACAAAAGTAATAGATTGAGGATTTTAGCAGGAAATTAGAAATTATAAACAGGATCAAATGAAATTTCTAGAAATGAATTTACAATAAATAACTATTGAAATGGAATTAGAAAACTAGATATAGATTAAAAGAAAATATTCAGAAATAAATCCAAAGACAAAAGGATGAAACATAAGCGTAAAAAGTATAAGAAACATGAGGGACTGAACGAAAATATCTTACAAGCATACATTGCATTTTCAGAATGACTGGTGACAAAGACTGAGGCAGAAGTATAAGATAGATGAGAATTGTCAAAAACTGACTAAAGGCATAATGCCATAGTTTCAAGATGCTCTCTATACACAAAGCAATATATTAAAAGGAAATATAAGAAAGGAACTAAGAAAAAAGAGAAAAGCAAACACAAATACATCAAAATAAAATTGCTCATAACTAAAAAGACATATATATTTATATATAAGATCCATCAAACGGAAAAGTGTATATACTTTCAAAAGGAGTAAAAATGAGACAGAAAGTTTAACTCTTAAGATACACAGTTGAAACAAGAAATCATATCTTTCAAGTGCTGAAGGAAAATATCCGCCAACCTAGAAATATGTACCATTAAAACGATCCTTCAATGAGAAAGATTAACTACAGATATTCCAGACAATCTAAGATAATGCATCACTGGCAGACGTGCACTACAGGAACTATTTAATGCCATTTCTCAGGCGGGAGGAAATTTATTCCAGGTGAAGCTCAGAGATGCAGAAGAGCAACTTAAAACAGGAGTAAGGGAGATGGGGGATGAGAAAAGAGACTAAGCTTGTGAGAGGTGCAATAAGCAGCTGGTGAGGGTCATATGA
>NW_004444283.1:359349-367685 GCF_000243295.1 Trichechus manatus latirostris | reverse complement strand
CAGTTTCCTCAGCCTGTGAATCAGTGGCCTGCCATTTGACCTGCAGATCTTGGGTTCCTCAGCCCCTGCAGCTACATGAGTCAGGAGAATCCTCCAGCCTGATGCCTAACCCACAGACTTGGGTCAGCCTCTACAACTGTGTGAGCCATTTCCTTGAGGTGAATCTTTCTTTCTCTCCCTCTGTCTCTCTATACATACATATATATATATGTGTATATATATATATATGTATAATCTGTTGCCGTCAAGTCAATTCCAACTCACAGTGACCCCACAGAACAGAGTAGAACTGCTTCATAGTGTTTCCAAGTAGTGGCTGATGGATTAGAACTGCCGACCTTTTCGTTAGCAGCCATAACTCTTAACCACTGCACCACCATGGCTCCATGTACATGTATATATGTATATATACATATATATACACTTCACTGGTTTTGCTTCTCTAAGAACCCAGCCTAAGACAATTGGTAAATGGAAATTTTTTAGTTGAAATTTTTAGCTAGATTGCTGTTGACGCATAGTGTCTCCTCCACCCACTTCCAGGTAAATTGAGTGGTGCTATAGGAGAACTAATAGGAAAATTTGGCCTATCTTTTGGAATTTGGAAGATGTAAAGATTGGCGCCTAGAATAAAAGTCTAAGAGTTACTGGCTGTGGCTAGAGTGATCCTCGGTAGCAGAATGGAGAAAGTCCTGGGTTGGACCACCACCTCTGCCATATTGCATTTTCATCAACTATAAAATGAGCCAGCCACCAGTCATCATAAACTATCCTACTCTAGAAAGCTTCCTATAAGAACAGATCTCAACTGATGACTGTATTGTGTTTAATAAAGAACCACAGTTGGAGGTCACCAGCAAGGATATGTTCAAGAGATTCACACGAATTTCTTTTTTTGTTTTTAATTGTGCTTTAAGTGAAAGTTTACAATTTAGTTTCTCATACAAAAATTTATACACATATTGTTATGTGACCCTAGTTGCTCCCCCTATACTGTGACAGCATACTCCTCCTTTCCACCCCAGATTTCCCGTGTCCATTCAACCAGCTCCTGACCCTCTCTGACTTCTCATCTCACCTCCAGACAGGAGCTGCCCATTTTAGTCTCATGTATCTACTTGAGCTAAGAAGCACCCTTTTCACGAGTATCATTTTATGTCCCATAGTTCAGTCTAATCTTTGTCTGAAGAGTTGGCCTCAGGAATGGTTTTAGTTTTGGGCTAACAGAGTGTCCGGAGGCCATGTCTTCTGGGGTCCCTCCAGTCTCAGTCAAACCATTAAGTCTTGTCTTTTTACTAGAATTTGAGTTCTGCACCCCGATTTTCTTCTGCTCTGTCAGGGACTCTCTGTTGTGTTCCCTGTCAGGGTGGTCATTGGTGGTAGCCGGGCACCATCTAGTTCTGGTCTCAGGCTGATGGAGTCTCTGGTTTATGTGGCCATATAATTTTCTTCATGATAGAAAGAATCTTCATTTGAACATACACGACAACCCCAGAGCACCAATTGCCAGGTTGCAACTACATAACCTTTGTACCCCTTTCTCTTTCTTCCTCCTGCTCAAGGGGGAGGAAGCAGTGTGTTTCAGTTATCTACTAGTGTGTAATAAATAACCCCCAAACTGTTATCTGTAACTGAGTGTTTTATATATATATAACTGTTGTATTATTTCTCATTTATTCTATGAGTGGCCTGGGGCTCAGCTGGGGGGCATTTCTGCTGGTTTCACTTGGGGTCAATCAAGGATTTGCAGTCAGATGATGACTGAGAAGCAAACCAGATGGCTTCTTCCTTCACATGTCTGGTGTCTCAGGGCACCTCCATTTGATCTCTTTATCCACTTGATGTCTTCTCCAGTAGCCTGTGCTTCTTTCATGACAGATCGGAGCTGCAAGAAAACACAAGTGGAAGGCAACAGACCTTCTTAAGGTTTAAGCCTGGAAATGACACAAAGTCACTTCTGCCATATTGCATTGGTTGAATTCAATCCCAAGGCTAGCTCATATTAAGAAGGAAAAGGAAATAATCTCCACTTCTTAATGTGAGGGGCCCTGGTGGCTACTAACCAAAAGTCTGGCAGTTCAAATCCACTAGCTGCTCCTTGGAAATACTATGGAGCAGTTCTACTCTGTCCTATAGGGTCGCTATGAGTTGGAATTGACTCAACGGCAAAGGGTATTTTTTCAACATGTCTTAATATGAGGAGTGGCATGTGTGTGCAGGGAGGGGAGGAAAGGTTAGGGGCCATTTGTGGACACAAGCTACCAGGCAGAGTTTATTTAGTGAGTGGGAGTGAAAAAAATAGACTAGTAAGGAGAAGAACTAGTGAAGATTACAAACATCAGAATACCGTCCAGCAAACACAAACTTCACACATCATCAAAGTAAGGTCCCCAAGTGTGAGGCGTGCCTGAGATGGGAGAAATTTTATATTAAGTGAGAAAATCAAGTATTATATTAAACTGACTGAGACATTATAATACATGCAAAAGTAAAACTGCCGATAATACAGAGACCAAGTGGAAAACTTAGGTTATCTACAATTATTTCAAACAGGAATAAAAATTTGACAGAATTTGTTCGAAGGCACAGATGTGAAAAAAATAAGGTTCTGTTATAAGTTCATCCTTTCTAAAGTCAAGCCATTCAATAATCCAGTACATTCTAAATATATTTTTTAAAAAAATGTTGTTGCCTCACTTTCAGAACCCTCCATAAATCACCCAAATTTATTTCTCATTTACTTCCAAAACACATCATTCTCTTTGATGAAGCAAATCTCTGGATCACCCTAAGCTTACACATATCATTGCACTCTCATTGTTTACTTTTACTTTTGATCTTTTACTTGCTTTTTTTTGTTGTTGTTGTTAACTTTTCCTAATGCTTTCGTGAAGCCCTGGTGGTGCAGTGGTTAAGAGCTCGGCTGCTAACCAAAATGTCAGCAGTCTGAATCCACCAGCTGCTCCTTGGAAACCCTATAGGGCAGTTCTAAACTGTCCTATAGGGTCACTATGAGTAGGAAGCGACTTGACTGCAAGGGATTTGGTTTTTGTAATGCTTTCTTACTTTCAATGGTCAGTAAAAGCCTCATTACCTCTTTGAAATCCCTCAGATTCCTCTGATTTAATATATTAAAAATAGTTCTTACCACATAATTACATTATTTTCTACTAGACATGAAGGTTAGTTTTGCACACTTAATCAGAGAATAAATTCCTTGGGTGAAATCACCAAGTTCACAACCCTGAAAGAAACAGTCTTGTGCACATAATGGGAATTCAATCTTTATTTGATGATTGACATTTTGACTCACAACTCAAAATCATTGTAAAAGGTGTGCACTGAGGAAATACCTTAACAATATTTGAAAGTACTTTAACGGCACTACTTTGAGCTTTTCACAATTTCAATACCAGTAGAGAATTTATTTGAAGAAAAGAGATGATGAAAAGTTCAATACATTAGTAGGCTGAATTTTTAAGCTATATATTTTTAGCAAAATAAATTACCCAGAGGAATTTTAAATCCTCCAAAGCACACTGGCTATATAGCCAAGGTCTAGGCATACACATGCATTATTAATAAATTCCCAGAATTTATAAGTTTTTATGAATATTTCCATATGTCTTTTATCCCCTCAGGAAGTGCACAGGTAGTAAGGTAAAGTAAATTAAAATTATTGCACTATTGATCTCGAAAATAAATGTTTTCTAGATGAAATATGGTAAATATGTAAACTTTATCCAAATACAGCAATGCTCTAAAATACTCTGTAATAGGGATAGGCTTTTATATGCCAATTGTAGAAATCTGTTAAAGTGAGAGGCTTTAAGGCAGAACTCATACTTAATAGGCAAAGATTCAGTAAATTAAAAAATTCTTGATTCATCCAGTCATTCATTCATCCGTCAATCCATTTATTTATTGGCATTCATTTATTGCAGGAAATAGAATGCATATTTTAGTCGGCCTCACTCTGTTGTTGTAGGGTATTAGTTGAATCCATGTTTAAGGCAATAATGTGGGCATCCTCCCCTTTAAAAGAACACATAAATTGTTCAATTCTTGTGATTCTAATACTGTTTTCTTGAATTGCCATCTGCCTTTGTCCCACATACACAAATATTTTAATTTCTTAAAGTGCAAAAAAACAGGCAGTTATCTCTAAGAAAAGTTGACATTCAGTGAAAGTATGTTAAACTAATAATAAAAGATGTATGAGTGTATTATTGATGCTGTATTAAAATTTAATAAATATTTCTACTTGTAAACTAAGAAGAAACATCCTTAGTCAGGAAATAGGGTGAGAAAAGCAAGGGAGCTAGGTTTAGAGCTCCCATTACCAGCTGAATAGCCATTCTCCATAAGTGAGGCTAATTTGATAACCTGGAATCTCCTGTGCTCTAAGGCTTTATTCAAAATTCACAAGGATGGCAGAAAAAGAGACAATAAAATAAGAAAATAGACTATTTCTATGAACACAGTAGTTTGTTTTTGTTTAATAGCTCTGCTCACAAAAGACATACTGGGATATAACATATTACTGTGTTTGCTATATTAATGCCCATTTTTAAAGAAAAATCACTCAAATGAGGTCTAAAAATTGAATATAATATTCATCTTGAAACATTCTGATTAGTCTAGATGCTGACAAGCAAATGCAAAGCTGTAAAACCCATTGCCACGTGCAAAGAGTGCTGGAACTGGCATGAGGGGGAGCTCGTTTTGATTTGCAGATTATGAAATTGGAACACAAGAGATTTCATGATCATCTGTGTCATTCAGACAAATCTTGCAACCTGTTTGGAACATTTCAATAAGGATATTAACAATTTTAATGGTAATCTATTGCCAACTGTATTGTGAAAACAAAAATGTGTAATCTGATGATAGAGGAAAATTCTTGAAGGTGAATAAATTTAGATTTCTAAAATCCTCCCTGCATAAAAGATCAGTGAAAATTCTGTCACAGACCAGTACTAATATTGGAGTCAGTGTATGAAAATTGTAGATTTAACTTATTAGTACAAGAAGCATACTCCTTAACTAAATCTCCTTATTTCTACTTTAGGGTTTGCCCAACCTACTGAAGGATCCCAAGCAAAATAATTGTAATTCATCTTATTTTCCAGAATCTCCTTTGATTTTTCTGCCAATTTATTCTAAGGTAAACCTGTGGATAATTTATTATAGTTCTAAGGAAAGCTTTGGGGTCTCTGGGTGGCACAAATGTTTAAGTGCTCAGCTACTAACCAAAAAGTTGGCAGTTTGAATTTACTCAGAAGCTTCTGAGAAGAAAGGCCTGGAGATGTACTTCCAAAAAATCACAGCCATTGAAAACCCTGTGGAGCACAGTTCTGCTTTGAAACACATGCTACTCCCATGAGTTGGAATCAACTCGATGGCAGCTGATTTTAAAGGAAATATTTTTGGATTTTTTTCCTTTAAAAAAAATAATGTCAGCACTGTCATTGAATAAAATAATCTGAAAACTACCCACATTTCTAGATGTACATCATTTAAGTACTTCTATACTGCATATGTATCTGTATTAGCTTTCTATTGCTGATGTAACAAATTACTTCAAACCTGGTGGCTGAAACAATGCAAATTTATTATCTGCAGTTCTGTAGGTCTGAAGTCCAATGTATGTCTTACTGAGACAAAAGCAACATGTAAGTAAGGTTACATTCGTTTCTGGAATTTCTAGGGGAGAATCGATTTCCTTGCCCTTTGCAGTGTGGAAGGCAGAATAATGCGCCACTAAAGATGTCCATATCCTATTCACACATTCCAGGGATTAGAGCTTCCAGAAGGAATACAGCCTTGCCAACATCTTGCTTTTAGCCTAGTGAGAATGATTTTGAATTTCTGACCTTCAGAACTATGATGTAATAAATATACTTGCGTTGTTTAAAGCCATTAACTTTATGGTATTTTATTACAGCAGCAATTGGAAACTAATACATCCATCTTCTAGAGACCACGAACATTCCTTGGTTTGTTGTTCCTTTCTTCCATCTTCAAAGTCAGAAATGCAAGTTTAGTTCTTCCAAACTGCAATCTCTCTGGGTCTCTATAGCTGGTAAAGATTCTCAACTTTTTAGGACTCATGTGATTAGATTTGACTCATCTGGATAATTTAGGATACTCTTCCTATTTTAAAGTCCTTAATCTTAAACACATCTGCAATGTGCCTTTTGCCATGTAAGGTAACACATTCACAGTTTTCAGGGATTAGGACATGGGCATCTTTTGGGGCCATTATTCTGCCTAACCTCCAAGTGCTTTTATCACTGGAATCAGAAGATGCCCTGCCTCCTTCCCCCAAGGAGTTTACTAAGTGACACGCACACTTCTAGCTACTTTGCATGGATTATTTTATGTGATTAGTATAAGCACCCCAAGAAGTAGGTACTGCTAGTAGAAACTGCAGCCCAGAGCAATTTGGGAACTAGACTAAGACCAAGAGCTAGAAAGTGGCAAAGCCAGAAATCTACCCAAGTATTTTAGTTACGAGCATGAAATGTGGATGTAAATGGCATTATAACCACACTTTGTTTCTCAGAATGTCCTTTTATAAATGAATATGTCTTAATGCCTTTGATG
Organism: Trichechus manatus latirostris; assembly: GCF_000243295.1. Lineage (NCBI taxonomy): Eukaryota > Metazoa > Chordata > Mammalia > Sirenia > Trichechidae > Trichechus > Trichechus manatus. Next base: position 361,076 of record NW_004444283.1, on the reverse strand, counting down.
TATGCTCCTCAAAAAAGAGGGAATCCTGATGGGTGAATCTATATGAAAGATAAGTTGGTTGAACAAACACAAAAAACAGCAACACATTCCAGAGGTGTCTTAGTTGTCTAGTGCTGCTATAACAGAAATACTACAAATGGGTGGCTTAACAAACAGAAATTTATTTTCTCACAGTTTAGGACGCTAGAAGTCTGAATTCAGGGTACTGGCTCTAGGGGAAGGCTTTCTCTTTCTGTTAGCTCTGGGGAAGTTCCTTGTCTATTCCTTGTCTGTTCCTGGCTCCTTGGCGATCTTCATAGGGCATGGCATCTGTCTTCCCCCATCTCTGCTTGTTTGCTTGCTTGTTTAATATCTTTTTATCTCAAAAGAGATTTATTTAATACACACCCTACACTAATACTGTCTCATTAACATAACAAAAAAACCCATTCCAAATGGGATTATAACCGCAGGTATAGGGTTTATAGGGGTTAGGATTTACAACAAATTTTGTGGAGGTGGGGGAAAACATAATTCAATCCATAACAAGAGGAAAAGGGTTAGATAATTTAATTGTAATTGCATATAACAGTTCGATACCTGTTCACATCTCTAACTTTAAGAAGTAGAACACTTAAAAAAATTCTATCTCACATCTTTCCAAGAGAAAATTTTAATGAAAGTATTTAGGAACTTCCACTCACTTGACTCATGAAACCCACTCCACCACCAATTCAAAACAAAAATAAAATTAAAAAAGCCAGGCATCTAATTTCAAGATATAAGACTAATTTTCCAATAAAATATAGAATCAATGAAAAGCAGAGATGCTATCTGTTTTGATTCCTGAGAAAGCCATAACTCCTAGCTTTCAATAATTATAAATTGATTGAATGCATGAATCAATCTGGAAAGCTCACATCACATCCAATTCACTCATCCCTATATCAAGAGACCAAGAGGCATGGAGGTGATATTTGTGAATTCATTTATTCAACAAAAAATATTGACTGCCTATTTCAACCACTTCGTGATTCAAAGAGATAAACTGTCCTCATAGAAGAAAGAGTTGCTAAATAATCACTCAATAAATGTAAAATTATAACTGCTGTAAATGCTAAACGAGTTAACCCAGTGAGGGGTTAGAGATTCAACACTGGGGGATGCTAAGAAAGGACAACAAAATTCACCAGTCTCTAAGACAATATATCAGTAGAATCACAAAAGGCAACATATTCAAGGTTCTGGGAATTAGGGTGTAAATATCTTTGGGGAATCATTATCTAGCCTACCACTGAGGTCTAGTATCTGAGTGTGCTCTAGTGAAAGAGAGGAAAAGGCACATCCTCTCCAACATTGTTACTTTCTATTTTTCTGATAATAGCTATCCTAGTGGGTGTTCCTCATCACAACATACACGCAAATCACCTGACAAGAGCGAGTTCAGTACACAATAGCACAAGCTATCACCTAGTTATCTTTAACATGCCAAAAAAAAAAAACAAACAAACAGTGTTAATAAAACAAAAGAAAAATGAAAAGAAACACATTCTACTAAGAGAATCTAGTGGTGCAGTGGTTAAGCGCTTGAGTGCTAACCGAAACGTCGGCAGTTTGAACCCACCAGCCGCTCCGTGGGAGAAAAGACCTGGAGATCTGCTACTGTAAAGATGACAACCTAGGAAATCCTACGAGGCAGTTCTACTCTGTCCTATAGGGTTGCTATGAGTCGGAACTGACTCTATGTC
>NW_004444283.1:357165-358211 GCF_000243295.1 Trichechus manatus latirostris | reverse complement strand
AATAGAAACTATTCATGAAGGAAAAATATAATTGAAAATAACCAAACATATTAATATTGATAATTAAAAATGATAGACATTGGAAACAGGAAAACATCTGCCCTCTCCCAAAAAAAGTGACATGATGCTCTCAGCCATCACAGTTATAGGAATGAGATTGTTGCTAAGCAACAAGTCTCCTATAATCTTGTGAGGATTTTGCACCTGAGGAAAATTGAGGCAAAGAAAAGTTTGGAAAGCTAATGGGGAAGAAATGGTTTTGGTGCAAACTGATCAATAGTGCACCTGACCAGAAAATCAACTATTAATGGGAACAGAGGAAGAAAAGCTACTTAGAGCTACTTGAAGGCAAATTTATTATCACCCGGCGTGTCTAATTGTCTGCACTCTAATTCCCGGTTATCATTTTGTCTTTTTGTGTGTGCAGCAATACTTTCTTATGTGGAAGTTCAATAATATGCAGCAGCGTTTCTACTCAGGGAGTTTAACAATAACCGCAAACAATGTTTTGATCACTTCATTTTCTGTATAATTTAAGAATTCAATAAGCTGTAATTGGCCTACTTTTATGCTATGGTTATATGAATGGCAATAAAGTACAGTTTGCACTGAGCTCTGCCGCCTGTAAAAAAGATGGTCGTGTCATTGACATTGCAGTAAATCAAGTTTGGAGACATTTTCGCAAATAAGAAGTTCAGAGTCTGAGGGTCAGGATAGGGATAGAGCTCAAGATCAGAAAGCTATAGGCAAATCCTGTGGTGTACTCGTAGTTCTGTCTGTGATGAAAACAAGCGGTATGGCCAAATTAAGCAGTTGCAAAGGGACACTTCAGGCAAGTACATACTTCAGTACTTGTTAAAGTTCTGTGTCCTAACTTGGTGAGCTGAACTGGACCACCTGCCAATTGCCAGGCCTCCTTTAACTAGAGTAGAAGCATGCACAGTCATCATAAGCAAACATAACGTCTTTAGGGAATATGTAAGCACTCCTTAGGGATTTTTAGAAATCCCTGGGGAAAAGAACTTGATAAAGCAACATACTTCCCT
>NW_004444283.1:347707-356356 GCF_000243295.1 Trichechus manatus latirostris | reverse complement strand
TTCTTAGTGAAAAGCCATTTTGATAACTGTCTGTTATAAATGTACATTTTACAGTGGTGCTCTCCTTGATAAACAACCTTATACTTCAGGGCAGACCTGTCTCAGGTACTACTATTGATGAGTCTGAACTTCCTGTGTTAGAGGCTTCCCCGTCTTCCCTAATCATCACCTTATATTCCCTTCCTACTTCCAAACACCTTTCCCCCCTAAAACAAAATAAAACAACAATAATAACAAAAGCAACCTGGGTTCCCTCCAGATTCCAGAATTAAGTCACCCTTTCTAGTTCTCTTAATCACATAAGATTACTGGAGAAAAGGAGGCACTATAAGGTACCAATTCTTCATTGTACAAAGGCAGTTTTTAGTTTTCTTAAATCAAGGCAATTAATACAACAATTTGATCTCAGTTCATTTACCGTAGTTCTCAAATTATAAAATAAAGCATTATTTCTATCCAAATGTGTTTCCTATCTGAATATGAAACATATTGTAGATTCAATGAATATAAAAGTTTGTTCTGCAGATATAATGCAAAACATTACTGTATATTCACTATGATTTTTCATGCAAGATTATGAGATGCAAACATTAAGCAATAAAGAGAAAAAAAGATAGCATTTTTTAGTCATTTGTATTTTTATAGTAACTACAAATGTATTATCCTTTTCTCAAATAAGACCGTTTTTCTATCAAACAGATTGAAAGCCATACTGGACTCGAAGATTTACTCTTTTTTAACAGAATTTTGAACTTGAGTTAGATTTGTGAGAAAGAAAATAAACACAACTGCTCTGATGATATATTGCTGCAATGCATCATCAGAGTACTGCTCATGTGATAAACTACAGTACTAGTATAATACATCATGGAGAATGCTGTCACTCTACAAAAGTATTAGTGTAATACATCAGCAGCCATCACCACGCACTGCCACTTCCAACGATGTTTAAGGAATTCTATTGTGCTACTATCTGCTAGGAAGAAAAAGAGCACCCTTGCTAAGTGTGAGCATAATGGATTAATTCTATCATTAAATTATCTTTAGAAAACCACTTTTTCCATGTCTCTGTCTCCTCAACTTTTATTAACTTATCTGCCCTTTCCATTCCTTATTGGGCCACATTCACAAATTAATCTATGAGATACAACATTGAAGGAACTGTTATAATCTCACTCCTTGTTTCTCCAAGACTTCAGATAGTGAGTAGCCCTCTACTCTGCATAAAGTAGGTGCATGGGAGACAATTGGTAGACACCAGCTTGGCTTATCTCTAACAAGGCTTTAAAATGTTACTAGACTTATTCTTGCCAGGTTTTTTTACAACAACTTCTGGTATTCCTTAGTAGATTCTCAGAAAATATACCAGAAACTTCCTGAGGTCATGGGCACAAGCATATATAAGTAGTCACCCTTCTATGCAAGTGACCAGATTTTCCCCTATCATACTATCCTGCTCTCTAGTATACAACTTCCTCTTTAGCTACCTCTATTCACTCTCCCCTGAAGAGTTCACTATCTATGTTCGGTATCTTTAGTGACTTTCCTCCAATTATGGATGTCTTTTTTCCTCTCATTTTGGTCTAATACCCTGAATGAGATACATTCATTTATTTATGTTCTTTCCCAACTTTTTAAAAGGGTTTTGCCTCATATCTGTCCCTAATAGTACATGCATGTGGATTCTTGGTACCCAAGACTGAAGGAATTTTCTTTTTTAATCACTCACTGACCAGCATATTCCTCCCTGTCTTTTCATCCTAATTAATTAATGATACCCTAGAAATATTAAAATGATTATTAGATGATATCAGGAGCCCTGGTGGCGCAGTGGTTAAGAGCTATGCTGTAGTAACCCCTATTTGGGATGTTGTTGTTCTTAGTGAAAAGGAAAAAGTAACATGACCAACACTGAGCTGACTCTGAAAGCTTCTGCTCAGAGGAGACATGATAACCATGACTCCTGCTCACAATTTCAGGGCCCAGATTAAGTCATATAGCCAAGAAAGTCATCAAAGAGGAAGGGAAGTATAATCCTCTTACAAAACACGACATTACAGGAAGGGAATCAGTAATATTTAGTGGAATACTACTGCCATACGTCACAACAATATTAATTAAAAATTGCTGAATATAACCAGCACAAACATTATCACTAATATATACATATAATAAATTCATGTGGTGTCATAAGGATGAAATACAATATTATAAAAGTGATTTCTACACAGCTAAGCCCTCAACAGAAGTTAGGAATTATTGTTTTAGAATTTATCACATCAAATTTTGTGTGTGGGCTATATACAAAAACTTTAAATTGAATAGAAAATTGATGATGGGTTTTTTAAAAGTATTTGTATTCTTTTTCTTAATTATAATTCTTTTATTCCACTCTACTTCGTGTGAAATAGCATTTGAAGTTGCAAAATGCTTTAAAACACTTTTGCGGAGATAAGGAATGCGCACCACTCCAAATAAGTACTGTGATGTTTATATTTGCTGTTTGGGTAAATCTTATAGATTTCACAGTAAAAACAGAATTATAGAAAACCAATAGGGAGTTCAAATTTAAAAAATGTTTTCCATGTATTTCTTTAGTCATTGAGAAAATGAATATTTTCTGTAGCTAATAATAAATACAAAAGATTAAAATTAATTGCATTTATAGATTGAAAACAAATTTAGTATATGACTGTAAATGGGATAAATTATGGTTGCAATTTAATTTATATAAAATCGTTTGGACAAATTGTCACTCTACTAAAATAATTTACTCATATTCCACAAACATGTTCGAAAAAGAAAGTTAAATGAAATTAGAAATGAAAAATGTATGCATTCATTTACTTACTGAGCTCATTCTATATGTAAAGCTGTGTTTAGATTTTGGAAATAAAATAATAAGAAAGACATAGGTTTGTCCTCAATTAGATAATGTAAGGAAAAATACAAGATTATGTTCAGGTCCAACAGCATGTGGTAAGTGCTACGATACAAGGTACCCTGGGAAGATCTGTAAGCAGAAGTTAATATAATCTTAGGTGATTTGCTAAGGCTACTGGAAGAGGTGATGTCTAAAAAGAGATACAAAAATGAACAGTAAGTATTTCTGTGAAAATTAGGAACAGAGTTGGGTTATGCCATTTAAGTTGAAGGGAATAGTATTTTTAAAGATCCCAAGTTAAGAGACCAGGGTATATTCTGAGAACTTCAAGAAATTTCCTATAGGTAGGGGATTGATTGAGAAAAAAGTGGAAAGCAGGTCAAATAGCCACAGGTTCTGAATGGCACAAATGGACCAAAAAAAAAAGAAAAGAAAAAAGGAAAAAAAAAAAAGCCATTAAAAGATTTAATACAAAATTGTGAAAATATCACATTTTAATAAATATTAGAATGCTTTCTCTCTATAACCAGTTTACCTAAGAAATCTCAGATGCGATACGTTAATAGGAACTAAGTGAAAATGTCATTTCTAACTGCAATGAGGATTGGAAAAATGCTTGTAGATTTAATCATTAAAATATAAAACACCTCTTTATTCCCTTCTTGATCCTTGGTGACTAATTACAAAATTAGTTGTTGTTTTTTTAATTCTTTGTTTCAATCCTGTGACTTCCTAGAGTGTTTAGCTGTATAGAAATAATTTGCATAATAGTAAGGAATGTAAGAATAAGAATACATATTTTAAGACACAGTAGAACACTTACTTGATTTTGTTGTTCAGAGCTATCTTTTACAATATTATCTTGAAAATGACTTAGATGCATGCTATTTATTTTCTTTCTGCACTTATTTTCAATTTTTACTACCATTAGGTATTAAATTCAGGGGATACAAAGGAAGGTTCACATAAAAAGAGCAAAATCTCACCTGATAACAATGTTGTGCTTTATGAAATAGTATTGTCCAGGCCAATGGTCAAGAAGTGATCAAAGTGTCATGACAAAAGTTTTGCAAATGATCACAATTTTCAATTAAAACGTGGTGTTTCACCAATACTTCAGTAACTCAGTGATACATGCAATATGAAAATTTAATATAACATTTCAGATGTAAAAAACATGTTGCTAATGTTAGCCTAATGTACTGAGATTCTGATGTTTGATTAAATATACTTCTACAAAAATTAAAGAGCAATGAAATTAATAACTATCTTAAAGAAAATAAAAGAAAAAAAATCACCGTATAAATTATCAGTAATTTAAAAGTTAGAGAATTCATTGAAAGATGTAGTTCTCTAAATTCTCTCTAGCAGTTCTAGACATATGCTCTAAGTACGTACAAAGGTACAAGTTCATGAATACCTACATATACACAGTTATGCATAAAACATATGTCATTGTTTATAAATTCTATTAGATATTTGTTTTCATATCTGCTATTAAGCAAAGGATCTTGGGTAATTCAGATTTCACCTTTAAAATAAAATAAAATAAATAATTAAAAATAGACCTATTAAAACACCATGGCAAGAAGCAAAGACTTTTCAACTGAAATTGAAAATTTAGTCTTCATCAACAATTGGAAGTGATTTCATATTTCAATGCTGTATTATAAAATTTTATGGTACAAATATTTTCTTACAGTAAAGATCAGTATCTATGCTTTTTACTAAAAAACAAAAAAGTTTCCTGCTATAGCAGGGGGCCACAAGCTGCCCTTAGGGGTCATTTTAAAGGTCTTCCCTTCTTTAACTGAATTTCAGAAGCATGTACTGCCATAAAGCACAACTGATTTGCTAACTACAAGTTCAAAGGGATGGCATTTGAGGAAAATGACTTAGGGAGCAATAAATCTCTATCAGATATTTGTAAAGTTTACCTATAATGGGATAACCTCAATTAAAATTCCTACAGCTACCTATTATTAAAATTTATATAATGATGAAAACTCTAATTCTATAAAATGAAGCATCCATTGCAATTGAAAAAAAAGTACATTTTAAGAAGGTCAATCTATGACAAATATTGAAATGGAAAATTTACAAGAAAACTCTTCCAGAAGCAAAGATGCATCCTCACATAGACCAAAGTATACCAAGATTCCTTTTTCATGAAGGATAATATTATGATGAAATTAGGTGCCATTTGTATAATAGTACCACAGAGAGAGAAAGAAATAGGCTGAGTTTCTTCTCTGTAAAGGACATCTGTTAACTTTTTGCCTTCTGTCCGCCTTCAGCTAAAAGACTGTGATGTTTTCACTGGGTAACAACCCTCCCTAAATCACAGAACATCTGGTTTGGGTATGTTTAACTTCTTGCACACATTTAAAAGTGGACATGTTATCTTGCTAATCATAGCATTGTGCCTCCTTGGCCACAGTGGTTTTCTTGAAGATGTACCCATGACCCAGTCCCTGCTGACATACGGGAGTTTTAGGAAATTACTGGAATGAGACTTACTCCTGAGACTGTTTATGATAAAGCTGATGGAATCTTGACTGGGCTGGGGCTACCATGTGTGGCCTGAGAAAATGCCAATAGACAAAAAACCATTACCAGAGATGAAACAGCACCGTATGGACGGACATCCTTTGTGTTGTGGTATCCAGCTGGGCCTGAGGTACAACCCTTGCTTCCTCTGTTACATGAAAAACTGTCTCTCTGTCTTTATGTGTATGTGTGTGTTATGTAATTTTTCTTAAGTCAATTTGAACTAAGCTTCTGTCAACTGCAAACGTGAGTTCTTAGTGATATGGCCACCTCCCTAAGCCCCATCTACAGGGACACATTTTACAGCCACCAACTAAAGGCAGATTCAACCCAAAACCAAACCCATTGCCAGAGAGTCAATTCCGACTCATAGCGACCCTATAAGACACAGTAGAACTGCCTCATAGGGTTTCCAAGGAGCAGCTGCTGGATTTGAATTGCTGACCTCTTGAGTAGAAGCTGAGCTCTTAACCACTGCACTGCCAAGGCTCCAAAGGCAGATTAGAACACTATTAAAAACTAAACTTCTGAGTCACCCAAATTTTAAATCATTCACTAAACTGTAGTGGAAGTCATTTCCAATGCAAATGTACTTCAAAAATTGTGAGGGATTTCAAGAGACAAACTACATATACGTATAAAAACTTACCCTCCCCCAGCTATACCACATACATTGTAGTCACACATATATGACATAAATGGAATGCATGACATATCACATATATGACATCTGTGTCATATAGAATGGCATACATCACATATATGTGTGACACATAAGATGTGTGTATGTATGTGTCTACTGGCCCATTTTAATCAGATGGGAGTGGTGGTTCAGTGGTAGAATTCTTGCCCTCCATGCAGGAGACCCAAGTTCAAGTCCCAGCCAGTGCACCTCAAGTGCTGCAACCACTTGTCTGTCTCTGGAGGCCTGCATGTTGCCATGATGCTGAAAAAGTTTCAACAGAGCTTCTAGACTAAGACAGAATAGAAAGAAAATCCTGATGATCCACTTCCAAAAAATCAGCCACTGAAAACCCTATGGATCACAGCCTTCTGAATCTTCTGTTCACGGGGTTGCCATGAGTTGGAGGTCAATTCAGTGGCAGCTAACAACAACAACAAACATTTTAATCAATGTCCTACTTGATACATAATTAACATATTCCCAATGTGCATACATATCTTTATGGAAAATATAATGTTATGACTGGATGTTTTATAAATATTTACTGAATTGTAAATAAAACTACAGTGCATTCAGGGTAACATGAAATTAAAGGAGTTTGGTAACTCTCTCTGGTAAAAGGTAGCCAGCCACACTAAGACTTCTAGCTAATAATTTTGTGACTGTTTAGTCCCTTTTTCCACCTCCAAGCTCCATTTTCTACTGTTCTATCATTCAGAGACCAGGGAAGAACAAATTTTAGTTACTTAATTTTGATTCCAGACCCTTGAATGCCAATGAAGCCAATAACAGGTCATGAGAGCTATCTCTGTGCAGAGCCAGCCTATTGACCCATCATAAATGTATGTGTTCTTCCGTCCAGTACTGTTTTACACAATTTGCACTGTTTGAAAATCTCAGTATCTCTCTAAAGTCAAAACTGAAAAGATTTTTGCAAAAACAAAGTGTCTGCATGAAGTCCTGGGTAAACAATTTTGTTCTCTGTATTCCCAGTTGCTTACAGCTGAGGTTTCTTCTTCCAACAATAGATCGTGGTGTGTATTACACCAGGGAATGCTTGGCTTTTCCTTCATATAAATGCTTTCGGCAGCACTGGCGTACAAGCCAGGCTTTTCTTCTAACCTGCCCGAAGTTATTGCACAGATTCTGTAATAAACTATGTCAGATTCATTTTCACACGCCGCAGACACTGAGAGCTTAACGCCATTCAGGGCAACTCATCCAGCAATGTTTTCTTTCCTTTTTCTACCCTCCCCACCCCACTTTCTTCTTGGAAACATTTCAGAAAAAATAAAAATGAATAGGTCTTGTACTCAAGATGCCAGCTGTTCAAAAAGCATTAATGTTAGGGGAGTTTATTTGTGTATTCTAGCTTGTATATTTGTTACTTCAGATAATCCAGGTTTTGTTCTAAGGGGCTGATATTCTTTGGTCACCCAACTTGCTTCGTCTTTCTGTCTTCATATGTCTAGGCACATGTATAGAATAACTAACAAATATTTTTCATTAAGTGAAATGCGAAGATATTGCAAAATGTGAAGTAGGGGCGTTACATCATCTCTTTTATTTTAAAGAGATCACTCTAGCTGTTAGTGGAAAATGGATTTTAGGAGCAGGGGCAAGTAAAGAAGAGAGGAAACCAGTCAGAATGATACTCATCTAGGTCAGGGTGTGATCCAAACTAGAATAGATGGAGAGAAGCGGACAGCTTTTTGAAAGAAGAAGAAGGGTATTTTAGATGGGAACCCTTCTATGAGGCTAGAATGTCCATTCCCTCTGTCTGGCTAATAAAACTCCCCCATCCAGGCCGCCATATCCAAGGGGACTTCCCTGTCCTGTCCTTGCTGAGTAATGGTCTTCTAAATGATTTGTTAGCACTGTGTCTTCATCTCATATGAGCAATTAGTTCTTAGCATTTTTAAATTTTTTTTGTCATCCCCATCAGATTCCAAAACATTCAAAATCAAGACAAACATCTTTTGTAACCCTAACTCCAAACAAAATTTTTGACACACATGAGGTTTATCACTTAAGAATGTGTTTGGCTACATAAAACAGAACAGTTAACTTTTAGTGACTTAAATATATGATTATTTTCATATAACCAGAGGTATAGAGGTAAGTGTGCATTACAGCTCATTCAGTTGCCCAAAGATGTTAGGACTTGCATATCTATGATTATTTTTCCTTTCCTTCATTATTGCAAAATAACCTCCCCAGCAGGAGGTATCATATTAACATTCAAAGCAAAACAAGTGAGGGATTTGGGAACAAACTTTATCTTTTATTTTTATCAGGAAAAGCAAAACACTTTCCAGAAGCACCCAAACGGCTGCCATTTATGTCATACTCACCAGAATTGCTTAATAGAAACCCTTAGATTCAAGGGAGGCTAAAAGAGCAAGTATGTGTTTCTGTCTTCTGTAGTAGAGGTGACAAGGAAGAAGGGCATTTGAAATGTTTATTATCTAAGTGAGTCAACCATAGTTGTTTCACCAGATGTTCAATACTATATTTTAATAAACTATAT
>NW_004444283.1:315130-347607 GCF_000243295.1 Trichechus manatus latirostris | reverse complement strand
ATATATATTATATATATATTATATATATAATATATTATATATATAATACATGCTAAATTATGATCATTATTTTCTCCTCTTTAACATATAATTGGTGCTCAAATTAAATGAATTTAAGCATTCTTTTCTGTTGTAGTTAACTCAAATTTGACCATCACCCTGAACTTAAAACTTAATTTTAGAAATTTGTAGATCACAGCCTATTTATGTCTATATACCTAGCTAACTAGCTATTTTCTATGAATTTCTGGAAAAAAAAAAAGTTGCAATCGAGTCGATTCCAACTCATAGCAACCTTATAAGATAGAGTAGAACTGCCCCATAGGGTTTCCAAAGAGCAGCTGGTGGATTCAAACTGCCAACATTTTGGTTAGCAGGTGAATGTTTAACCACTGCACCACCAGGGTGCCATGAATTTCTGAAACAGGACATAATTTTTTCAGCCACACCATGAATACCTATATTTGAGTATTTGCCATTAACTTATCCTATTTGACTTTTCTATTTAAGTGTATTTCATCTAGAATGGTGAGGCCGTAACAATTGCATATGTATTCAGCAGCCTTTTTATTGGACAATATAATGTTTACACATATGTATACACCCATATACCTCCAAGAAACAGCACCACAGTCAAAATAATTAATATATTCATCACTCACAACTGCTTTCTCATAGTGCTTTATAAAACCCACTCCTGTCTCTCCTCATCCCTCCATTCCAAAGCAACCACTATAATTTTTATAGATTTTAAAAATAAACATAATTATTCAAGGTGTACTTTTTTCTGCTCCCTTTCAATCAAAAAAATTACTTTGTGCTTTATTGATGTTTTTCGTATGTATCAGTTGTTCTTTCACTGAGTTGTATTTTATTGTAGGGCTATACCATAATTTATTTATCCATTCACCTATTGGTGGAAATTTGATTTCATTTTTTTAGCTATTACCAATACAGCTGATGTGAACTTTCATGTACAACTATTTATACGGACATATGCTTTCATTTCTCTTGGGCAATTACCCAGGAGTGGAATGGCTGGGTGGTATGGAAAGTGTATGTATAACTTTTTAAGGAATATTCTGTTTTCTAAAGTACTTGTACCATTGTACATTTCCACCAGCAGTGTATGAGAGTTCTGTTTACTCCATATCCTCCCAATCCTCAGCATTAGCAGTCTCTTTCGTGTTAAACACTCTAATAGTTGTGTAGTGGTATCTCATGGTAGCTTTAATTTGTACTTCCCTAATGACTTCTATAAGGAACCCTGGTGACACAATGGTTAAGTGCTTGGCTGCTAACCGAAAGGTCATGGGTACGAACCTACCAGCAGGTCCACAGGAGAAAAGACCTGGCAATCTGTTCCTATAAAGATTAAAGTTCTACTCTGTCACGTCGGGTCACTATGAGTCGGAATTAATGTGATGTCACATAACAACAACAACAATGACAGATAATGTTGGGCATATTGTCATGTACTTATTTGTCATCCATTGATCTTCATTGGTAAAGTGTCTGTTTAAATCATTTTCTCTCTTTGTTTTTAGTGGATTGTCTGTTTTCTTATTGTTAATTTTGAGAGTTCTGTACATGTACATGTATCCTGAATACACATCTTTTATTTGAAAATATTCCAAATGTGATTTGAAAATATATTCTCACACTCTGTGAGTGGCCCTTTCATTCTTTTCACTCAAGCTTCTACTATGGTTAATTTAGCAAACATTCCATAGTTCTCCTGAAAGACCTATCTTCACGTATTTTTAAAGAATCTAAAGATATTTTCAAATGTCCAACATTAGTTGTGTTTGTTACCGGGTGGAAACCCCAGTTTTTGCTAGCATGACTTGTATAGGCCAATAACGAGAGACCGAGGTGGGAGAGTGTAAAATTGCCTTTATTTCATTGCACAAGGAAGGAAGCAATCGGGGCTGTTGCTGCCACGACTGCTTTGAAAGGGCAAGGGAAAGAAGTTATTTTTAAGGGGTTTACAACATTCTTAATCATACCATGCAGGCGCCAGGATTTTCACGGGGCAGACCAAGCAAAGGAACTGCAATTCTGATGCAAATTGGGAGGCCGGCCAAGCAATGGAACTGGAAATGGCAAGGCAGGCCAAGCAAGCTGCAGTGGAATTCTGCAGCCTGGGGACCTCTGTATTATAGTCAGAACTCAAATACATTCCGTTAAGTACATTCATAACCTTCATCACCACCACCAATCTCAGTACCAATGTGGGGGAAATGCCTCACCATGTAAGTGATTTTTTAATACAAACACACACACAGACACACACACACACACACACACACAGTGTCAAAAACCTAAATTGCTTAGAGAAACACAAAAAATTAATATAACAGAATATATTTATCATGAGTAGATACAATTCAGATTGGGCAGTGTCACCCAAACATATCAAGAAGGCACTCTGAAGGTGGGCTATATAGGCCATTGTTATTTTAATTTATCAACAGATAGCATAAAAGCACAGGGCAGGTGACAGACACAGAAACCGAGAACATGCCACATATCCTAAAATAGCCTCCAGTCAGATCCTGGAGTTACTGCTTCTCAAGGCTGGCTGCACACAGATAATTTTCCAAAAGAACCCAATACCTAAGGCCAAACAGTCTCCACTAAGCTGCTTATTAAGCTACTGTTTGATCTAAAGATGACTCCAGGGAACCAGTTCCTTCAAGGTTTAAAAGGACACCTCAGGGCAGATGGCCTGGGTGGGTTACCCCAATTCCATGAACCCAGAAATCTGAATTCCAGGAGAATCAAAATGCTTTTGTCAAGGGTAACCAATTCAGAACGGGTTCTAGAAACAGCCAAAAACTTTAATAGTGCCGAATACTCCCAATGGAACTTACGTCCTAATGCCGACTCCAATTCACTCACTGAACTTCCCCTTTCCTTATAATATGCTGAGTTCTCTCTCAGGAAATCGCAATGCCCTTCCCTTCCATGAGACCTCAATCCTCTCCACCCATGGTGGCCATCCTTCCATCTTCATAGGGAATTTAAACATTTCTTTTTATATATTTTAATCTTAACTAGTTAAGGATTTCAGAACTTTTATTTGCTGTGGGAGTTCCCAGCTCCTCTGTATGAATTACCGAATGCAAATGTATAAGAAGAGAAAGTGAGCTGCCTAGTTGCACACATCAGTTTTATCAACCCCTGGATTCAAATTAATTAAATGGCAAAGGGCAACACCTAACTCCACCCATCAAATGAATAGTAGCCTCCTCCCTCTGCTCAGCCAAAATATCTTATTACATGTGCATATATGTGCACGTGCTTGTGCACACACCCACACAGCACTATAGTTTCTCATTTTCATTTGAACCATATATTTTGTAATAGTAGTATGCTTTCTGGAGGGAAAAAGGCATGGAAATAAAACTGTTTAAATACTGTGTCACCCGCAAGTTATTATAAAACACATTTTGAAGCAATAATCGGTGGGGAGCCAAATTCTGATGAAATGAATGCTTAGGAAGGAGGTCTGAATTTCAGTTGGAATGAAAAAGCCATTAGTATGTTGGGATTATACCAAAGTTCAGTGAAATTCTACCTGGGTGCAGTATATCTAGGAAGGTTAATACAATACTTAGACTGAGAAAGGTGGTGAATCCCCTGAAAGAGAACCTCATCAAAGGCAATATAACTCTGGATTTAGGGGCTTTTAAAGATTCTCCTAGTGGGAATCCGTATCAGAAGATTTTTGGCAGTTTTATTCTCTCTTACAGTGGGTTTTTGGTGTGCCTGAGAATTAGGACCATATTTTTCAGCTTCTACTATATTAGGGAAGGCAGAACAACCCCCCAAATCTTCCAGCTAGCACACAGCTTATAAAGAGATGTTATTCCAAGAATGAAAATGACATGTGATAGCTGGAGGTTGCTTATGATATAATATAGAGTTTTTATATGATTTGTCCATCATGTTGGTGACTGCCTGGTACTCCCAATGCCAATACAAGCAGAGGTTTCAAAAGAGACACTTAACTGATTTGAAGCTCAGATACTGGTCTCATGCAAATAGGAAGTATCAAAAATTGGAATGGAGACTACAAAGCAAAAGCTGTTAAATCAGATAAGAGCAATAAATATTCTAGTTCCCTGGAAAACTGAATGGGATTGCCTTGAGGGGCATCAAATGCTTGGCCCTCTATAAGACCTACATGAGTCTGTTATTTCAAAATGTCAGTTCAATGTATGATGAGCAGTTCTATTAAAACTGCATATTTAGCTAGATAATGAAAATTATGGTGACTCCACTAGAGTTTGTCAGATTTTCCTAACATAATAGCCTGTTATACCAATCAAACTTTGTGTAGGGCAAGGATAAACTATTAGAGACCTGAATTTCATCCACAATATCTGGATTATACATACCGAGAAAATTAATTTCTAAAAGTGTTTCCCAATTACTATAGGTTAGGAGCACCATATTATGTTTATAAAAATTGTATGGCTAATGATGGGAATTATGGGAGCAAGGATGGGATTTTTCTTCTATATAATCTCCAAATCACAGGTATGGTTTGGGAATCTGGACTGGCTACTTAACACTTAGTCAAGTTATCTAAACCATCTGTGACTATGTTTCCTCTTCTGCTAAAACAATATCTAGCTCAGAAGATCACTGTAGAATTAAATGAGATAATATACCTACTTCTCACTTACAAACTGTCTCATTATCCAACATTTTGCACTTACAACAATAGTAAAAAATCTACTATCTGACTATTATGCACATTAATGATGTATGTCTGGCAGTAATAAGCACCAAGATGTGAGGTGAGAGTAACGTTGGTTGTGATGGGTGAGCTTATGTGTCAGCTTGGCTACACGTGATTCTCAGCTGTTTAGCAGTTATATAATGATGCAACTTGGAAGTTATGTAATGACGTAGTCATCCTCCATTTTGTGATACGATGTGGTCACCACCCATTTTTGCGTAAAGTCAGTTTCTGCATAACAACCTGGTCTTTGGAACCTAACCATGTCAATAAGCGAGGAGTAGGTGTAATAGCAAATGCATAGCACTTATAAAGTGTCAGGCAGTGTTTTAAACATTTTTCAACTGTTACCTCATTAAATCTTCATAGCAACCCTATAAGGTAGGTTTTGTTTTTATTCTCATTTACCAATGATAAAACTGAGATACAGAGAAGTTAAATAACTTGACCACAGTTCCATAGCATACAATGAATCCCGTAGGTAAGCTTAGGCAGTCTTGCTCCAGACTATGTACTTTCATCTATTAGGCTTGATGTTTTTATTACATAGGGAATATAAATGCTTAGCCCAATGCTTCATGCATCGTAAGTTCTAAAGTGATATCCATTATTATTGTTATTAAAAATTAATATACTGTCACTTATAATTTGGTATAACTTCTTGGAAAGCAAAATGACAATACAACTTCTGGTTTCAGCTCTCACATGTCCAAAGCTTGGAAGTCATCACTCCTGCCCTTACAAATGCAAGTTGAAGACCTGAAATCAATGCCTATTCTTGGATCCAACAGATAATTGAGGTCACAGGGCAAACTGCCATGCCAAAATCTTGAGAGCTAGGCAAATCCAGAAAGTCACACTCAAGATCTGCTTACCTGGAGCAGAAGGCAAGTTGCTGGATCCATAAACTGGTAAGAATATTTAAATGTAATGTTGACAAATTGCTGGAGGCAGAATGTGAACTGGCTTGAGAGTGAGAAACTCCCCAGGTTTTAGGGTGGCCCCCACACTTCTGAGGATTTTACCTTTAGGAATTCCACCAAGTTCTCAAGATGAAAAGCCAAGATCCCCTAGTGACTCAGCAGTGGGAGGGGAAAAGTAACCATGGTGCAATAAGCCTAGAGCACTTTCCATAATAAAGGCCTATTCTCCAGGTGTAAAGAATTTACCTGAGCCACATCTCACTTGGATAGCCTTGGGTGGTGTAAAACAGCCATGGGCATTTTTTCAATTGCCTAAAGGGAATACTGAGTTGGGGATATATGAAAATTGGATTTAAAGGATCCAGTCCCTTTCATATGGAGGTAAGGCACTGGAAATGTGCTGTATAGGAATGGTGGATTCTCCTAAGGTCCACTGTGCTGAAAAATTACTCATCATCATGACACAAATGCTAAGGGTCATAGATCAAAATGCTATATGAATGTGTCCCAGGACACTCAACACCAGAAGTAGGTGAATAATGCAGGAGAAACACACTCTTCTAGATACGTCTCAGGAAAGGTAAGAAGGTTATTAGCTCTCTAACGGGAGAAAAAAAGGAGCCCTGGTGGTGCAGTGTTTAAGTATACTTAGCTGTTAACTGAAAGATCAACGGTTTGAACCCACCAGCCATATCACGGGAGAAAGATGTGGCAATCTGCTCCCAGAAAGATTTACAACTTTGGAAACTTGTAGGGCAGTTCCACTCTGTCCTATAGGGTTGCTATGAGTTGGAATCAACTGACAGCAATGAGTTTGATTTTGGTTTGAATGGAAAGAAACAGACATGGGCACAGTCTATCTCCCTGAACCCTCTGACAGCCACCCACCACTTCTACAGGTTTCTAAGACAGATACTTTAGAGGACACTCCAGCCAAAGAAATTATTTTTATTGAGGACCTCATTGTTTTGAATAATAGGCCATGGTGTGTGAAGGAGCCCTGGTGGTGCAGTAGTTAAGTGATATGGCTGCTAACCAAAAGGCTGCCAGTTCAAATCTACCAACCCCTCCTTGGAAACCCTAAGGGGTAGTTCTAGTCTGTCCTCTAAGGTTGCAATGGGTCAGAATTGACTTGACCAACAGCAACGGGTTTGGTGTGTGAAAGTCCTCCAATCTGATGTGCCATAAGTCTTGTGAAGCAAGTAAGCTGTATTTTTTTTTCCCAAAAAATGTATCTATAAGTAGTCTGATGTTAAGAATGAATGAAACTTGAATTTAAAGGACTCAGATATGCTCTATGTTTTACTACGGGAAAATTATTTTGAACTCAATGACTATTATATATAGCCTGTGATGTATTCTGTTCATGCCTCTTAAGGTATATTGTGTCACAATCCACTACCATCCTAACTGCTTTAATTAACCAGTCAATGTTATCCTAGTGTTGTATCTTAATTATACCTACAGATAGGTAGGCTTATTTTACATTGTAACCTAATTAGTTGTCAAAGCAAATACAGATCATATTTTGAAGTAAAAGTTTTAATTTTCTCTCTAAAACTTCTCAGAATATTTTTTAAATGAAATTAATATTCAAACTGAAGCTTTTAGTTAAAAGACTTGAGTGGAGATCAAAGTCTGTATCTTCAACACAATCAAGAAAGAGTAATTATGATATTTTTGATGTTTTCTAATACAGTGGACTCCCTTCTGCCTCTCATCTGCTAGCTTAAATAATTTCTGAGGCAGAAGACGAGTACAGAATTTGAAACTAGAAATTCTCTGTTTTCATAAAGAATCTTACAATTGTGAACGCTTAAACTTTTCTAAACCTTAGTTTCATCAACCCTAAAATGGGGATAAATGATGTCCACATAAATGCCTTAGCTATTATCAGAGTCCTATAATATGATCTGGAAACCCTGGTGGCATAGTGGTTAAGAGCTACAGCTGCTAACCAAAAGGTTGGCAGTTCAAATCCACCAGGCACTTCTTGGAAGCTCTATGCAGCAGTTCTACTCTGTCCTATAGGGTCACTATGAGTCGGAATTGACTTGACAACAACGGGTTTTTGGGTTTAGTATGATCTAACTGAAAGCTCAATGAAAACTCATTTCCAGGCTATCTTTTACGCAGAAACACACAACATCCTTTCTGATTGCAATGTTAATATCAAACAAAAAAACAGAAATAATATTATATCCTTGATTTGTTTTGTTAGCATAAAGGTAAAAACACCTAAACAAAAGAAAATTGATGAACACTTCTTCAGAAAATATGAATGCCTTTTTCTTCCTCTCTTGCCAAAAATCACAATACTCTGACAATTTTTATACACACCATTGAATTCTATTTTTAGCTAAAAATTAACTTTTGATGTTTTTATTGTTTTAAATGAGCATTGTTTTCCCTCCTCCCTCAAATACTTATTGACCTAAGAAATTAGAAATATATGTTCTTCTTCTTTTTCATTATTGTGCAGATCATATGTGTGTCATACCATAAAGGACATTAAGCACTTTGAGCTTTAACGGAGAATCAGCTTGGATATGGAAAACCTGACCTGTGTTATTTTAGCATAAATTCCACTTTTTAAAACTAGTCTTGCCTCATCCAGTAAGTCTCCCCAAACCACTCTAAAATTACAAGTAACTCATCATCAGTATTTGTGGAATAAATATTAATGCCTTATTATTCTTGAATACTCTACCAATCCAACATATCACTTCATTTCTCTGTGGCTCAGCTTCATCTGAAGAATACATTCCTTATTTCAGTGAATAGTCCAGTCCCCTCCCCCCAGTCCCCAATGGTCCCAACTAGAATCTTGGAACTTTATCTTTTGCTTCTTGTCCCTCTCAATCATAATGTTCTACTTATTTTGCTTCTTTAATGTCTGCTGACTTCTGCTCTTCCTTTTTTCCACATCCATGTGCCACTTAGAAGCCCTGGTGGCATAGTGGTTAAGAGCTACGGCTGCTAACCAAAAGGTCAGCAATTCGAAACCACTAGCTGCTCCTTGGAAACCCTATGGGGCAGTTCTACTCTGTCCTATAGGGACTCAATGAGTGGGCATCGACTCGACAACAATGGGTTTATGGTTACATAACTGCATATATATGTAAACATTCATTGAGATGTACACTTAAGTTTTTGCATTTTACTGTTTGTATATTATATCTCAATAAAAATATTAACTGAAAAAAAATAAACACACTACAAACAATATATTTTAGAAGATAAAAGAAAACAATCAAGCCAAATAAAGGTCATGTGTGTTAAGTTTCCACTTCCTTTATGACAGAAGAAAGGTGGAATTACTTTGAGTATTGACTACAGCAGGGAAAATGGGAATAGAAAACAAACAAAAAAAATTCAACTATTTTTTAATAGGATGGTTATTTTTTAAGTCAAATTCATTATTGTTAGAAAATGTTACCAATCTACTTATTGAAATCATTATCCAATTATTTGCCTTTCTCCTCTATCAAACAGAAAATTTTCTTCATTGTAATTATCTGCATATACGTGATAGCCATTTAAAGTTCCTACCTTCAAGAATTCTTATTTCTTTGTCTGTTTGTTTTTAATTTTGTTTTTTACTTTTCTTTTATTTATTTATTTTTTTGGGGGGGTTATACTCTTGTTTCCATAAGAGATTCTATTTTATTAATAATACAAGTAGTAAAAAGTAAAAGAATTTTGAGGTTTTTTTCTTTTTTTAAAGATTTCATTTGGCATACAAAGATTTCCCTTATCAAATGCTTTAATTTCAGTGAACCAGTGAACCACCTACCTAAGAAAATGTTACAAATGTATATAAAGTAAGAAAGGTAAAAGAAATAAATTAAATGATATAGAATTGTAAATGAAAAACAATTCAATGGAAGATGGATACCCTTTTCAACAAATGATGTTGGAGCAATTGGGAATCTATATTAAAAAAATGCCTCAAACTAAACATTACAATGTATATTAATATATTATTAACACAAAGTGGATCATGAACTTAAATGTAAATCATAAAACTATAAATTTAAAAAAAAAAACTTAGGAGAAAATAATCAGGACCTAAAAGTAAGTGAGAAGTTCTTAGACTTGACACCAAAAGTATGATCCATGAAAAGAAAAATTGACAAACTGAAAGTTCATAAATTGGACCTCATCAAAATTTAAAATTTTTGTTACATCAATGACCCTGAGTAGAAGATTATAAACAAGCTGCAGATTGGGCAAAAGTAACTGTAAACCATATATCCAACAAAGATCTAATACCTAGATCTTTTACTCACCAATGAAAAACAAACAATCCATTTAGAAAATGTGCAAAAGACATGAAGAGAATGAAGAGATATTTCACTGAAAAAGATACACAGATGGCAATAAGCACATAAAAAAGATGTTCAAGGTCATTAGCCATTAAAAACCAAACCTATTGCCATCGAGTTGATTTTGACTCATGGTGACCCTGTAGGACAGAGTAGAACTTCCCCATAGGGTTTCCAAGGCCATAAGTCTTCACAGAAGCAGACTACCATATCTTTGTTCCATGGAGAGGCTGGTGGCTTCAAGCCAGGGCTTCAAATATGTTTGAATTTATCCAATCGTGGCTTAAGAAGCAAAACTAGAACAGACCCAAATATTTAAAAGTGGGGTGAACTGGAATGGAAAAAATTATGGGTTGAAGCCCTGGAATGGGAGACTCAGAAGAGGGATAGCAAGCCCTTTTAGGAGACTGATGTGGGAGACTGGATTACTGGCAGGCCTGTGGAGAGCAACACATATTCAAAGCGGTGCATCCAGCTGCTGTCTTTGAGAGGGGCAATGCTGCTTCCAACTCTGCTCAAAATCCAACAGGCAAGAGATTTGGTTGTTATGCAGTGTGTATGCTGTTCTAGTTTTCTTACAGGGAGATTAAGTTCTTAGCAGGGCTTTGACCCGTAATTTTTCCCATTCCAGTTATCATTCTGGTTCACCCAGTTTTAAAAATTCACGTCCGTTCCTGTTTCGCTTCCTTGGCCATGACTGAACCAGGAAGGACCAGTTCAAAGCCCTGGTTTGAACCACCAACCTTTAGGTTAGCAGCTGAGTGCTTAACCACTGAGCAACCAGGGCTCCTCTCATTAGCCATTAGAAATTTGCAAATTAAAACCATAAGAAGATATTACTACACACATATTTGAATGGCTAAAGTAAAAATAACATTAAATTCTGATGAGGATGAGGAGAAACTAGATCTTTCATACATTACTGGTGAGAATTTAAAATGATAAAGCCACTCTGAAAAAGAATATTGCAGTTTCTTACAAAACTAAACATGTGTTTACCATATGATGCAACAAGTGCACTTCTAGGCATTTATTTCAGAGAAATGAAAACTTACATTTACACGACACCTATACACAAATGTTCGTAGTATCTTCAATCATAATAGCCAAAATCTGGAAATAAATTAAATGACCATCAATGAGTAAATGGTTAAACAAACTGGTATACTCATTTCAGTAACACTATACAGCAAATAAAAAGCAACAGTTTATGATACATACAACAGCTTGGATGGATCTCAAGGAGCTTATACTTAGTGAAAAAAGCCAGTCTCAAAAGGTTGTTGTATGATTCCATTACATAACGTTTGTGAAATGGCAAAATTATTGAGATGAAAAACAGATTAGTGGTTGCTAGTGTTAGAGAGTGTGTGTTTGTGAGGGATAAGGATGGCAGCTGTGTCTGTAAAAGGGAAGCAAAGGAGATCCTTGTGATTGAACTGTTCCATATCTTGACTGTGTTGGAGATAAAATCACATAGAACTAACCTCACACACACACACACACACACACACACACAATGAGTACATGCAAACCTGGTGAAACCTGAATGAGATTGGTGGATTGTATCAGTGTCAATTTCCTGTCTGTCATATTTTTACTATATTTATGTAACATGTTTACATTATGGTCAAACTTGGTGAGGGGTATATTGGATCTCCCTGTCTTATTTTTTATAATCTTTTTCAAAATTAAAAATTAAAAAAGATTATGAACTGGGATTATATCTAATTAGCTCTCAGGTTCACTCTGTGTAATATTCAATATATGGGATCAAAAGCCAGACAGCCAATGAAACACTGCTGCCATTGTTTTTTAAAAAGAAAACATCCAAATATTTAACAAATCTATCTGCAAATTTTAGAGAAAAATATAACATACTTTCTTCCTTAAATGTATTTAAATTCTTTCTGTATTTATTTAGGATATTAGTGTGAGTTCTTTGCTATTGATAGCATAGGAAGGGCAATACTAAAATTTAGATCCTATATATCACATATGCATACATTTTTGACAATTTTTGATTAATATTGAGTATTATCAATATAATTGCATCATCAAGAATAACTTTCTTATGGTAAAATTATATAATCATATTTTATATATGTATGTATACATAAAACAAATGCATAATAAAATATGTTTATAAAAACAATTTTGGAAATAAGAGGATTCTATGAGATGCAAATTTGGACCTCAATTAGAACAACATTTTCAATCAGGTTTAATTTACATAAATAGAATTTTATCTAAGGCTTCATTGGCATATAAACTGCAGAATGGTAGAGAAACTTGCTGTAAACACAGTATCAGTCCCTGCATTCAAAGAGCACAGATCTCTGAATTGTTCTTTTCTAGGAAACCCTCCCTTGAAACAGAAGCACCTTGTTTTACATCTTTATGGGGTAGGATGGAAATCTCAATACACGCATTAAAACAAACAAACAAGCAAAAAACCTCTTTTTCAGAGAGTCTTACTAACAGCTTCTCTCACTTCTGTATTAACTGTGAAACTTCTTAAAATTGGCTGTTAGGTGCATGAGTAAATAATCCTGGTGGGATCAGTTTTTGTTCACCATCATTTAGGACCTGCTTAAATTGTCTAAAACTCATTTTACAATGTAGAGAACTGTTGCTCTTAGCTTTGGGGCCCCATTCAAAACATTAAGCCCATCCCAGCTCCAATATAATAGTCTATTAAAATAATATATTGGACTTAGGTTGTTCTTACTTTGAAAAATAGTAAGATAATATATTTCTCTTTTTTGGGTAAGTATATTTTATTCTTATGGATATTTATATGAGCTATTCATCCTCATGACAATTTTTAAAACCAATTTGTTTTTGCCTTTCAATTCTGGATATACGATTTTACTGACTAAGAAGTTTCTTTTAAAGCATAGTCAAATACATTTGATTTATAATTCTACCATTGATTTAATGATTAGAAATCTTTTCCCTATTTTGAGATTGGTTAAATATTATGTCTATATTGTCTCCTAAATCTAAAGGCATTGATTTTATTATAAAACTTGATTTTTCTTCCAAATAGTTTTTCTACATTTGTAGAGCAATCCTAACAACCGTCAAGGATCTGTAATGTTTCCTTACCATAAAACATGTTTTCTACATAGTCAATTTTTCCATTAGTCTATCTCTGGATCCTTATAACTGTTTCATAATGTTCTACTAGTGTGTGTTTATAATAGAATAATATTTTACAATGATCTGGATTGTTATAAAGGAGTAATTTATCAATATTAAATAATTCTAAACTTAAGTATTTCTAGTGTTCCTTCTTCAATCTTTAGGAAAACTGAAAATGGGCAGATCACACAGAAAATGCCTTTGTAAGACAACTGAGTAATGTGCTTAATTATGATTAAAATGATAATATTATCATCCTAGTGTCTTTTGGAAACTAAAATTATGCAATTTCTATCTAATATATACAAATTTTATTTTAAACTAAGATTTTAACAGGAGTATACATATATAACATATAATTATACTCATCAGTGTATAGACAAATGAATTCTAAACCCATTTGCAATCTAAACTTTAATGAAATACACTTCACTTTTTAAATAAACATCTGTATTGAAATATGAAACACGTAGATAGATTTCCACTTATAGCCAAGAAGATTAACAGGAATCAGATTTACCCTCCTGTCTGAAAGAAATTTTTTTTTTAAAGATAAAATATATGAAACAGTTTTCAAGACAATAGACATCAGACAACAAAAGCAAATGGTCAAGAAACAAACAAGGAGCACCCTAAGATTGCCCAAACTTACTGTTAAGAGGGTTTCCAGGCTGTGACACAAGTCAGAGGAAGGAGAGATTGAGGAAGATGGAGAGGATGTTCTAAAGCAAAACCTGGTGGAAACTTTGAGTTGGACAGACTATGCTGAGAGTCTGGGGAGATCAAGGCAGCTAGACTTCTCAGAACACTGGAGTGTATATAATTGCACAGAAAGAGATTCTCAGATATCTGCCATGCCACTATTGAGTATTTAGCAGAGACTGATCAGTGCATTCATGTGGGGAAATGATCTGAGGTCAGGAAAAGAATCATCAGAAAATATTAAACAGCACAGCTCATGGTGCTCACACCGGGCTTGGAATAGTGTCTGCTCTCACTAACCAGACTAAAAAAACTCATAATGCATGGGGCATTGGGTCCAAAACAACAACAAAATCCATTGCCATCTAGTTGATTCCAACTCATAGCGATCTATAGGACAGAGCAGAACTGCCCCATAGGGTTTTAATGGCTGTAAATCTTTATGGGAGCAGACTGCCACATCTTTCTCCTGTAGGGTATTGGGTAGAGTTCTCAAAAAAGTCTTATCTCGGTAGTGTGAAATAATTAGCCCCATACTGAGGACTGAATCAGTCCTGCCTAATAAATAATAAAGACAAGACCCAAAAGGGTCAAGTTGTTTCCAAAAACTTAACTGAATCACAGAAAAGAGATCAAGAATAAATAAAAATACCTGACACTTAACAAGGTAAAGTTCACAACGGCTGGCATCCAATTGAACATTTCCAGGCATGCAAAGGAGCAGGAATACATGCCCCATAATGAAGAGAATAGCAAACAACTGAAACCAATCCAGAACTGGCACAGATGATAGAATTAGTGGACAAGGACTTTAAGACAATTATTACAACTGCATTCCATATGTTTAAATAGCCAATTAAAAGACCTATAACAAGTGAAGGGATTTGATCAGTAATCAAAAACCTCACAACAAAGAAAAGTCCAGGACCAGATGGCTTCACTGGTGAATTCTACAGAACATTTAAAGGAGATTAATGCCAATCTTTCTCAAACTCCTCAAAAAAAAAAAAATACAAGAGGAGGGAACGCCTTTTAACTCTTCTAGGAAATTAGCATTACCCTGATACCAAAGCCAGATAAAGACACCACAAGAACACTATAGACCAATATTCCTTCTGAATAAAGATGCAAAAATCCTCAACAAAATATATGCAAACCAAATCCAACAGCATATTAAAAGGTTATACATCGTGACCAAGTGAGAGCAATCTTAAAATCAATCTGTAATATACCACATTAGTAGAATGAAAAAAAAGAACAACACGATTATCTCAATTGATGCAGAAAAGGCATTTGATTCCTCTTAAATGAAATATGTAGAACAGACAAATGCGTAGATACACAAGTTTATTAGTGGTTACCAGAGACTGGGATGAGGAGGGATGTTGAATTACTGCTTAAGGCATACGCGTTTCTATTTGGAGTGGTGAAAACTTATGGAAATGGGTAGTGGTGATGGTTGCACATCATGGTGAATGTAAGTAATATCACTGAATTGTAGACTTAAAAATGACCAAAAAGGCAGTTTTTCTGTTTGTTTGTTTAAAAAAATCAATTAGATTCATGGAAAATTAAAAAAAAAAAAAAAAGACTCAAATTTCTAGCCAAAAACACTACATGTTGGAGATGAGCAATGTATTGGATGGAATTAATGACAGATTAGACATTGCATAGAAAAAGAGTAGTGAAGTTGAAGATGTGGAAATAAAAATGATCTAGCAGAGGAATAAACAAACAATACAAAAAAATCAGTGACCTGTGGGATAACATCAAGTGGCCTAATATATGGCTAACTGGAGTCCCCTAACGAGTGGAGAGGTCAGAAAAGTCACGAAAGGGAGGGAGAAAGCTGTTATGGGAGACAAAACAGGATTTGGCTACAGATGGGCTGTAAGGAGAAGGAAGCTGTGTAAGAACACTGTAAATTTTGCTGAATTAAAATCTAACCAGTAAAAAGACTATAACCCAGAGTTAAGTTTAATCAAACAATGGAAAAACAAAACGTCCAGTAGTTGTAACTATGAAGAGGATTGGGGAATTGATAGAAACTACATATACATCTTGTTTGGAACTTTTTTTATAGTCAGAGTCCAATCTCTAATACTTCATATAAATCACTTTGCAAATTAGAATTTAGAAATCTGTGATAAAATGATCAAAATAAAATGTGACACAATATGACAAAAATTGTCCCTAGCAATATTCAAATTGCTTATCCATATTATTAACTAAAGATTGTCACTGTAATTTTTTCCTCCTCTGTTTGTATGCAAATGCATATTACTAACAACTTCCAGAAAAAGTCAAATATATCATATAAAACTTACTAAAGATATTATATTCAAATAATTTGTCACAGTTATAAAGCCTTTCCTTCATTTATAAGTACTTCAGAACAATCAAGAGATCTTTATAGGTAATAGCCCAAACCTGTAAAAAGTCACTTGCCTTTTTTTTAGTAAAAGAAAGAATAAAAGGTTAAATTCACTTGCACAGTACTATAAACTTAGCCACGAAATATATTTTCTATACACAGTGGAACTCCTCACTATACATACTAATAGAAATAACAATACCTACAATTTGCTCCACACTAAATGTTTACTATTTAGTCATCATAATCTATAAAAAGTGGCAGAAATTGTCTTTTTTTCCACAATAAAAATTAGTAACTGGTAAACTTACTAAGTGTATGTTCCTAAGGATTGTTGTTGTTGTTCAGTTCCCTAGAGTTAGTTCCTACTCATAGAGACCCTATGCACAACAGAATGAAACACCATCCAGTCCTGCGCCCTCCTCACAATCCCTGCCAGGTTCCAATTCATTGTTGTGGCCACTGTGTCAATCCATTTCCTTGAGGGTCTTCTTCTTTTTCCCCGTGCCTCTACTTTACCAACCATGATGTCCTTCTCCAGGGATTGGTCCGTCCTGATAACATGTCCGAAGTAAGTGAGATGAAGTCTGGCCATCCTCACTTCTAAGGAGCATTCTTGCTGTCCTTCTTCCAAGACAGATGTTTTCCAACTACGGACAATTCCTTGTTTCCATCTTTCACATTCCAATCACCAGTAATTATCAATACATCTTGACTGCATGTTTGATCACTTTCAGACTGCAAAAATTGGTAAAAATCTTCAATTTCTTCATCTTGGCCTTAGCGGTTCCTGGGTAAATTTGAATAATAGTCGTATTAACTGGTCTTCCTTGTAGGTTTATGGATATTATCTTATCACTGACAACATTGTACTTCAGGATAGATCTTGAAATGTTCTTTTTGATGATGAATGCGACCTCATTCCTCTTCAGTTTGTCATTCCTGGCATAGCAGACCATATGATTGTCTGATTCTAAATGGCAATACTAGTCCATTTTGGAAACCCTGGTGGCGTAGCGCTTAAGAGCTTCGGTTGCTAACCAAAAAGTAGGCAGTTCAAATCCACCAGGTGCTCCTTAGAAACCTTATGGGGCAGTTCTACTCTGTCCTATAGGGTCACTATGAGTTGGAGTTGGAATCGACTCAATGGCAACAGGTTAGTTTAGGTTAGTCCATTTCAGCTCACTAATGCCTAGAATATCAATCTTTATGTGTTCCATTTCACGTTTGATGACTTCCAATTTTCCTAGATTCATACTTCATACTTTCCACATTCTGCTTATTAATGGATGTTTGCAGATTTTTTTTTCATTTTGAGTCATACCACATCAGCAAATGAAGGTCCTGAAAGCTTTACTCCATCCACGTCATTAAGGTCGACTCTACTTTGAGGAGACAGCTCTTCTCCAGTCGTATTTTGAGTGACTTCTATCCTGAGGAGCTCATCTTTGTGGCACTATGTCAGACAATGTTTGCTGCTATCCATAACGTTTTCACTGACCAATTTTTTTAGTAGCTCTCCAGAATCTTCCTCCTAGTCTGTCTTAGTCTTGAAGCTCTGTTGAAACCTGTCCACCATGGAAGCTGTCCAGTGGCATAGCTTCCAGAGTCACAGCAACACGCAAGCCACCACAGTAGGAGAAACTGACAGACACGTGGTGCTTCCTAAATATACATAGCTTGAAATATTATCTTATTAATTACAAAAAATAGTTCCACCATAATGTGTATTTATATTTATATAAATACTTCATTTTCGTAATATGAATGTATTTGTTTATATTTATGTTATTAGCCTCATAACTATAAATGCACTTCTATTAGAATTTTGAGGACTTATTATAAATGTATAAACTATATTTATGCTATGGTTGTATTTATAATTAAATAAGTATAATCATTATGAATGATAATTATAATTATGAATTAAAAAATTCCAATTGCTAACCATAATTCCATGACACAGAAATAATCAATCTTATTATTTTGATATATGTGTGTCAGGGTTTCCTGTCTCTCTCTTTCTCTCTCATATACACACAATACATACATGTATACCTTTACAAAAAATATTTTAAAAATACATCATGGGCATCTTACTAGGTCAGGAAAAATAAACACATCATTTTTAATAATTACAGAATATTTCTTGTATGAACGTGCTATGATTTATTTAGTTATTTCCTAATTGAAGGAGACTTAAGTTATCTCTTATATTTCACTATTATGACTACCTCTGAGATGACCATTATATACATAGACTTTGTTGCATGTATACGTATGTACATAATTGTTCTTTACATTTTGGCCCTTGTCCTTTGGGAGTCATAGCTTGATTTCAGTCGTCTAGCCTGATTTCCATTCCCTCCGACTTTTGATGTTGGGTTAAAGTGGGGGAAAGTCTAGGAAAACGTTAGTTTTGATATAATTCTAAGTAGAAGCATTGATAATATACAATAAAGCAGTGACATAGAATGGACAGATGCATTTCTGAGGAAGAAAAGGAATTCCCTAGATTGAGATCTCCTTGAGTGCAGGAGCCATGGCCCACTCTTCTATATTCCCAGTGTCTATCGTAGTGACTCAAGGAGCCCTGATGGTGCAGTGGTTAAGCGCTCAGCAGTCCGAACTCACCAATTGTTCTGCAGGACAAAGGTCTGACAATCTACTTCAGTAAAGATTAAACAAACAAACAAATTGTTGATGTCGAGTCAATTCTGACTCATAGCTGCCTTATAGGATAGAGTAGAACAGCCCCCATAGGGTTTCTAAGGTTGCGATCTTTACAGAAGTAGACTGCCACATCTTTCTCCCACTGAGCAGTTGGTGGGTTCAAACTACCGACCTTTCAGTTAGCAGCTGAGCACTTAACTACTGCGTATTCAGGTCTCCTCCATAAAGATTACAGGCTTGGAAACCCTCTGAGGGATTTCTACCCTGTCTTATAGGGTTGCTATTAGTTGGAATCGACTCCACAGCCATGCGTTATGGTAATAATTGGCACATAGTATGGGATCAAAAATAAAAAAAAACAAAAAAACAAAAGGAAGACAGAATGAATAAAAAGATACTTTACAGAAATTCAGGCCTAAATTGTGTGGATACTGCACAATTTGAGATTAACATCAACATGACTGGTTTTGTCTGTCTCTGTTGTGAAAGTAGGAGCCAGGTTCACATAGATATCTCCACTCTGAACGTCAGTTTTTTTTTTTTTTTCATTATAGTATGTACAAAATGAAACATCTTCCAAGAATCCTTTGTTCTTCAAATCATCATCCAATTAATTTATTCTTTTCCAAATAAACATAAACATTTACTGTTAATTATCACTCTACATTGTAGTGATATATTTTATTTTCCCTACTTGATGGCAGCATACTTGACAACAAGCACCTTGTTTTTTTCATGTGTTTCTTATATTGCCTACCATAACACCTCACTTACTATAAATATTTGTTAAATAAGTAAATGAAAGAAATATGTATGTATATGCGTTATATGCATATGTGTGTATTTGCATTCTATGTTATCAAAATTTTGACGGATATTGGTTGTTTTTAAATGAATAGTGTCTTTGTTTCTTTTCTTTTTTCCTCGTTGTGTTTTGTGAATTAGGGAATTGTTTTGCCCAAACACCCACCTGATGTTTGATTTATGGCATACTGAGCCACACTAAGACTTCCCACAATCTGTGTTCAGGCACTCCTGTAATCAGCTCACCTATCAATCTTATTTAGAAGCTAGAGGAGTAATAATAAAGTGTGTGAAGGCAGAAACAGGGAATAAAAAAGTGTAAAAAGAAAGACATTCTGTGTACTTTCGGCATGTTTCTTGTTACTAAACATTTTATCTCTCAGTTTAGCCCCTGAATGTGTAATGAAGACTCTGCATGTATCACTATGAAGTAAAGCTGAATAATTACTTTCCCTTAAATGAAAGGATTGGAATGTTATATACTCATTTTGCAGGCTAGGAGAGAACAATTTACATAAATAACTGATAACACTTTTAAATAAATTTTCTCTTGCTAAATTTACATTCAGTAATACTTTTGGATCTCAGTAAAATACAATGTTAATGGGATTCCCAGCTTATCAATATTCTCACATAAAACAGCCAAAAATTCTAGTATTGGAATAGGAGTATGAACTCTGGAACCAGAATCTTTTTTTTTTTTTCCCCTGACTCTTGGCTATGCTATTTTACTAAGTGTAGGACCTTGAGCAAGTTATGTAAGCTCTTTGGGTGTCAATTTTCACAACTTTGTTAATAGGGATAGTAATAGTAAGGAATTGTGAGAATGGTTGTAAGGGTTAAAAGCCATGTAATAGAAGCGTTCTCATGCTGATTGGCATGTAGTAAGTGAAAGACAAATGTTAGCTCTTGGTGTATGTATTAGCAGCACTTAATTTAGGATTCTTGCTATGCTAACAGAGCCCTTGTGGTGCAGTGGTTAAGCATTCAGCTGCTAACCAAAAGGTAGGCAGTTGGAATCCACCAGCTGCTCCTTGGAAACCCTAAGGGGGAGTTCTACTCTGTCTATAGGGTTGCTACAATTCAGAATGGACTTGACAGCAGTGAGTTTTTGGTTTGGCTATACTAACGTTTCAGGTTGTTTGCATACACGTTTTCTGTATTCTCCCACTACTTGATATATGGGATTATTTGTCGATCCTGAGGCTACTGAGCCTCAAATGTGACCTATATTCAATGGATTACTATAATTAACTAGAGCTCTTCTCTGAGAATGACTTCTAGCATGAAAGGAAAGAAATAATTAAGAGGTCATTGGTGATTCTCCTGAGAGAAAGACAACTATCTTTGTTTAGAAAAAAGTCCAATGACTATGGATGAGTATAAAACAAAATCCTCTAGACTTGGTTGGAATGGGCTGGAATGAAAGATAAGTCTAGAGGGAGAGAGCAACAGCACAAGAGAAAAGAAAGCCAGCAGAATTTCTCCGTGGAGATATATAGCTGAGGATTTTTTTAAAATGGAGAATATCTTACACTGTATATTTTTTCTTTTTCATTTATCTGCTGTTATATATTTTCTCTCAAATAAAAAATTATGCTAAGGAAGTTGCTTAGTATTTTTAATGGTTTAAAATCAGAATAGGTGTGCTTGTATCCTTTCACCATACTTATTCAATCTGTATGCTGCACAAATAATCCAAGAAACTGGACTATATGAAGATGAATGCAGCATCAGGATTGGAGGGGGACTCATTAACAATTTGCAATATGCAGATGACACGACCCTGTTTGCTAAAAGTGAAGAGGATTTGAAGCTCTTACTGATGAAGATCTAAGACTACAGCCTGCAGTATGAATTATACCTCAACATAAAGAAAACAAAAATCCTCACAACTGGACCAATAAGCATCATCATGATAAATGGAGAAAGAACTGAAGTTGTCAAGGATTTCATTTTACTTGGATCCACAATCAACACCCGTGGAATTGGCAGTCAAGAAATCAAAGGACGTATTGCATTGGGCAAATCTGCTACAAAAAGACCTTTTGAAAGTGTTAAAAAGCAAAGATGTCACTTTGATGACTAAGGTGCAATTGACCCAACCCATGGTATTTTCAACCACCTCACAAGCATGTGAAAGTTGGACAATAAGTAAGAAAGACTGAAGAAAAATTGACGCCTGTGAATTATGCTGTTGGCAAAGAATATTGAATATACCATGGACTGCCAGAAGAATGAACAAATATGTCTTGGAAGAAGTACAACCAGAATCCTCCTAAGAAACAAGGATGGCCAGACTTCATCTCACATACTTTGGACGTGTTATCCGGAGGGACCAATCCCTGGAGAAGGATATTGTGCTTGGTAAAGTAGAGGGTCAGTGAAAAAGAGGAAGATCCTGAAAGAGATGGATTGACACAGTGGCTGCAACAATGGGCTCAAACATAGCAACTATTGTGAGGATAGCCAAGGACCAGGTAACTTTTCATTCTGTTATATATAAGGTTGCTATGAATCAGGATTGACTTGACTGCACCTAATGACAACAGTAACAGCATTTTTAATAAATCTTGGACGTAGAGATGTTTCACATTTGGGTAAACATGAGGCATAGAGAGGCTGTATGTGTTCTTGCAAGTGAGATCATTATTTCAATGGGACCAAGAAATTAGAATGAAGGGCCCATGGAAATGAAATCGTAAGCCACTAGTAAACATCTTGAATGGAGTACTGAATTTTTCACAGGACATAGATGGGAATTTTATTAAAACTGAATATGTCACGGTGACTTCAGATCATACATCTTGCTAATAGCACATTAATTTACAAGATATTATACATTCTAGATATAGACTTACATATTTCCTCACTCGTGTTATTTAGTATTTATTACCAGTCTTCCCAGTAGATATTAATATTGTAAGAAATATCTTGCATATAATCTCCTTCTGAGGAGACATAGAGAAAGTTGCACACTGTTCATTAATGTCTCCCTCTCCTCAATGTGCATTTCGGGACTTCTTGGTAATAACTGTAGACAATTTGGAAGATTTTTTCCCTCAGAAGCAACATAATCACTTGTAGAATACTAGAATTGCATGATATTATGTATGTTTATTTTGTTGTTTCCCTAGAATCACTTGCTTAGTGGCTAATCTTCCCCCAATTTGATTATATGGTTGTAGTATAAACAGTCATATTTGGGCAACCAGTTTTCCCGTCTCATTACAATTGTTTGATGGGTGTACAGACCTGACCCAAACTGAGTCTGTTACATGCATTTTTCCAGACCCTGAGCCCTGTCCATAGTTGATGGGTTCTTATTCGATACATGATCATAGGAGGAGATAAATTCAATTTTGGCTTGGTTAGCCAAATAAAATCGTAAAATGTGGAGCTACTTCAAAAATGCTCCCTCATTTTCTGCAAAAATAATACATAGAGTCTTGTGTACCATTCGCCCAAATTCCCTCAGTGGTGATACTTTGTACAAGTGTAGTACAATAGCAATAGCAGGAAATTGGCATTAGTAAAATACTGTTAACTAGACCATAGACCTCATTCATTTTTTTACCTTTAATTTTTACATGCATTAATTTGTGTGCGTGCATAGTTCTATAAAATTTCATAGATAGATATAGTTATATAGATACATATAAAACCTGCCACAAGCAAGATACAGAACTGTTCCATCACCACAAAGGTACTCCCTCATGCTACCACTTTATAGTCACCATTCCACGCCTAGTCTCTGACCCCAACAACCATTCATCTACTCTCCACCTCTATAGTTTCAAGAGTTATATATATGAAGTCATACAGTATTTAACCTTCAGAAATCAAATTTTCTCACCAATACAAATTTCCTGGAAATATGTCTACATTGTTGCATGTATCAATATTTTGTTCCTAAGTAGTATCATTAGATGATATGGATGTATCAGTGTATT
Organism: Trichechus manatus latirostris; assembly: GCF_000243295.1. Lineage (NCBI taxonomy): Eukaryota > Metazoa > Chordata > Mammalia > Sirenia > Trichechidae > Trichechus > Trichechus manatus. The sequence goes on along the minus strand of NW_004444283.1, from coordinate 323,950 downwards.
TAACCATTTACCTGTTGAAGGACATTTGAATGTTTCCAGTTTTGGGCTACTACAAAAAAAAAACTGCTATGAGTATTTATGTACAAGGTTTAGTGTGAATCTGTGTTTTGATTTCTCTGGGATAAATGCCTAAGAGTGTGACTGCTGAGTTGTATGGCTGGTGCGTGTTTAATTTTACAGAACATTGCCAACTATTTTTCAGAGAGGTTATACCTTTTTATATTCCTACCACCAATGTATAAAAGATCCAATTTCTCAACATTCTCTTCAGCATTTGGTTTTGTGCCCCTCTCCTTTTTTTTTCATTTTAGCTGTTCTAATACGTAGTAGCATGTCATTGTGATTTTAATTTTCATTTCCCTAACGGTTAATGTTGAACATTATTTCGTATGGTTATTAGCCATCCATATCTCTTCTTTGCTAAAATGTCTGTGCACTTTTTAACCAATTTTCTTATTAATTTCTTTTTTTTTTTTTACTTTTAAATTTTGAGAGTTCTTTATATGTTTGAGATATAAGACCTTTATCAGATACGTAATTTGAAAAACTTTCTCCAAATCTGTAGCTTCTTTCTTCCTTCTCTCTATAGGGTCTTTCTCATTGTCATTTGTTTACATAAGGGAGAGTTGTGCACAAATAATTATATAGAAAATTTTTAAAAGGAAATAAGAAAAATATGACTATTTGCAACCTGCGTTTGAGGAACTGTTCACATAAATAACGTAACTACTATTTCTTATACATGAATTGAAAATGCATTTCAATTTCCAAATAATCAGTTTACACATCACCATTTAGAATATAACTTACTTATAAGTAGGAAGCTCCCATTTGAAAATGAACTAACTTTGAAGGAAAACTACAGTTTCTTCCTTTTCCTAAACACAAATATTATGACTTTCTCTCACTCTTTAAGTCAATTAAAATAAAAAGAAGTTAATGCCAGAAGCAATTTCTCATGTATTTTCTCTCTGAGCTAATATTTTGACATTTGCATGTGATATTCAGTTAAAGGTATCTCACAATATCTATCAAAACTAAGATTTAATAATGTTGTGCAGGCCATTCTAAGCAATATCTCTAAACTATTATTTTTATATTTTTTAACTACTTAGCTTTAGTAAGAGTGAGTTTTTTTTAATGTGTCTAAAGAAAAAGTGACAAATTCACTTACAGTTAATTTACAAAGATAAGATATTTCCCTTAACATTGCCATCTCTTGTTCTTGCCTTATTCTCAGAAGAAAGCATTATATTTTCATGTTTCTGGTACATATTTGATACTTCTATAAGCTCACTTTAATTTTAGCATAACAAAATGTTCTCATGTTGTTTTTCCATTTTACAATATTATGTCATGTTAGATATTTTGCTGCTTTGCAATATTATGTCACTTTGGTTATACAAAATAAAAATAATAAAGCTTAATTGGTAGAAACAATTTTTGACTAAATACAGTTAATGACTATTGTCATTTCTCAATCAGTCGTTAAGAAAATTTCCTCCACATTTATCACACATATTTTTTATTTAATATTTTAAAAGGTAGGAAATGAGTGAGAGTCAGGTGTGAACATGTAGTATGGCAACCTGCTTTCATTGGGATGAAGTGGAAACTATGAATAATTTAGCTTATTTTTTGTTTTAAATCTTAAATTTGTTGACTATCTCTTCTCTGCCCATGTTACACTAGATTTTTTGAATGCTTAATGTCAAAATCTGATCTCTGACTTCAGAGATGTCACTTTCTTGGGGAGATAATGTGGATATGGGTAAATTAATGAATAAAACATCTCAATTTATAATAAAATGTTAAATGTTGGTTGCCAGCTAAAAGTGCTACATTGATTTTGAGGGGACAACATAAAAATATGTAGACTAATGGCAAAATAGAGCTTATACTAGGCCTTATCAGATTAGGAGGATTTGGGTTGGCACAAATATTAAAAACATGAGCATTAAAAAAAAAAAGTACCTGAGGAGATGAAAATGAGATAGCTGGAAAGAAAAGAATGTTTCCTTCATCTACAATTCTTAATTTTGCAGTGACATTAAATGAGTGAGATTTTCTATTTGTTTTCCTTCATGTGTTATTTGTATTTTTAAAAGAGAAACAGGAATAATACACACAGTACCATCAGATAAAGAATCTAGCATGAATTTAAACTTTCTTTGTCATCAGATTTAAAAACAAACGAATATTAAGTAGCATATGCTTATTGGAACAAAAAGTTAGAGTTTGAGTTATTCTAACATTGAAGGGAAAGTATTGTACATTTAGATTCAATAGCTATTTTTAATTCTGTTTGGTAGTTGAATTTGTTGGAAGGAAATGTTTTATGAAAAACAAAATCCAAATAAAGCAACTGAGAGAGGGTTAACCCAAACCAAACTTACTGTCGATTCCAACTCATAGCGGCCCTACAGAACAGAGTAGAACTTCTCCATAGGGTTTCCAAAGCTGTAATCTTTACAGGAGCAGACTGCCACATCCTTCTCCTGCAGAGTGGCTGGTGGGTCAGAGCCACCAACCTTTCGGTTACCAGCCAAGAGCTTAACCAAAGCACCACCAGGGCTCCTTGAGAATGTAACTTCCCTTAATGTACAAAAATATCTTAATATATCTTCATGAATCAGCTTATACCAGGTTTTGCTGCATTAAAAAAAAAAAAAAAAAATCCCAAAAATTGCAGTGGACTACAACATCAAACATTTCTTTTGTTTTTGCGCTACATTGCAGGTCAGCAGAATGAAAAGTCTCTCGAGGACAAGTGGCTCTTGTGGCAGTGGGATAAAGAGCAACAGTGGGACCATCAATGACTCGCAGAGCACCTGCTCGGAAGCACTGCCCATAATACCCGCTTCCATCTCAATGGCCTAAACAAATCATATGGTCAAGCCCAATGTACAAGAGGAGTGTAAAAACAAACCTCACAAGGAAGGCCAATGAAACGATTGGAAATATTAAGTCAATCAACAACAGATTAAGTAGAAAAAGTTTATCACCCCAGTAGAAAAATGTACAAAGTACACAAACATACATTTCACAAGAAAGGCCATGCAAATGACCAAAAATAATACAAAAAGTGCTTCAGAATGTTAGTATTTAAATAAAGGCAAATTAAAAAGTTGAAAATGAGAAGCAGAGAGACAAAATGACTTTAAGAATTCTCTTAAAGTCTATGTCTTCAGTGTGAAAGTCATGGTTGAAAGTGAGAGATATCAAGGCAAGATGATGATGAGGACAAACCAAACAAAGATCCTTGACAAGTGTAATGAAATCATCAACTGGCTCAATAAGAATCACATTTCAGAAAAGGAAAAATTTGAACATCACGCATGAAAAACAAGGAAGTTGGCAACCTCATCATAAGCAAGCTGTACCAGGGTTCTGGAGGTGCTTCTGGGCCCATCACTGAAGAGGTTGATTAAGCCAATCAAAACATAGATACCTCAGAGTTATTCCACAGTTAAAAAATTGAAGAAGCTACCTTATTAGCAAATTCAGAAGCAGCTTTAAAAAGATGAGCTACATGTTAAATTTATTGGCATTCTCAGTACAGGAGTGAGCGCACAGGGAAAGGAAACAACAGTGTACTTTATCAATACTATATTGCAAGTTAAGGAGCCCTGGTGGCACAATGATTCAGTGCTCAGCTGCTAACCAAAAGGTCGGTGGTTCTAACCCACCAATTCAAACCCACTAGCTGCTCCATAGGAGAAAAGATCTGGAGATCTGCTTTCATAAAAGTTACAGCCTAAAAAACCTTATGAGGCAATTTTACCCTGTCATACAGGGTTCGTATGAGTAGAAAATCCACTCAATAGCACACAACAACATATTGCAAGTTAGTGGTAAATGCAATGTCCTAAATCAAAGTTGTATTTAAAATTTGCACCAAAAATTATAGTAAGGGATACAAAAAAAAAGTGAACAGATAATTTTAATCATTAGCCCATTTTCTTAGTAGTATTTTCCTCTTTTTAAAAAATTTAGTAAATTGTTACCAAGAGATTAAATTAAGCATTTATTGTCATTTTAATGTAGCATTTGGTTTACTAGATTTCCTCCTTTCCCAATACAAATATTTTTGATAAATGAATTAAACACAAGATATCATCAATTCAAAAAGCTCAGAAGATACTTCCACATGTTTATCTCATTTCTGGGTATATTAGTTCTGGGCATATAAGAAAATCAAACACTAGGAACAGAGAAAAATAGAATGCTCAGCATTGGATATGCACAATCTATCAGTGACATTTATTTTTTAATTTTTTAAACATTGTCCTTTTTTTTATCTTAAGATGCTCTACTTCACTGCCCTTGTCAGCAAAATCAATAAATAACAGTTTAATGGCATGAAGGGTTTAACACGAAGAGAAGAATTATGGACTCTCTATAGTTGAACTGCGACTGAACTGTTTCTCATCCATTTTAGATACTCCTATTAGTTTCATCTGCTGTAAGTACACAAATGGAAGATTCATACGCATGATTCTATTCATATATAACTCAAGCACATGCTAATAAGCATATTTTAATCGAACAGAAACGGTACTACTAAAAAGGTAAGTTGATTGCCATAATATATACAGACATCAAGTTAGCACAAAGCTTTAAGAAAAATTAAAGTTATATTTTACTAGTTCTTGAAGAGTTTTGTTCTACGTATTAACCTAGAAATTATCTTTCTTGCAAAATTTAGGTTGTATTTAGATGGGTAATTGTAGCTATGGCAGAGGAAAATCAGTCAGGAAAGAAAATAGGAGAAATATTAGTGGTAAATAGTATAAGATATATAGAAATAGAATACAGACATCTGTAATCTTAAAATATAAGATTAAAAGAGGTTACCATTGGCCTTTCAATAATGATCATCTCCATAGAAACAAGAATTCACAATACAAATATCAATACTAATAGCTAAAATATATTGAGTGGTTGAAAATATCAGGCACACACACATGGCACAAGCACACATGCACACTCAGACCCATGAGAGGCTATTATTGTTTTTCCTATGTAGCATATATAAATCATAATCCACAGATTTAAATGCCTCTCTTCTTCTTACTTGCCAAGCTTGAATTTTGTAAATTTTTTATGAGGTTGATGATTTCACTTCCTGGCTTTGCAGATAAAATTAGTTAAATTAACATGAGGCTTTACAGGAGTGGAGCGGGCCTAATCCGATGTGACTTGTGTCCTTACAAGAAGATGAAAAGAGACACAAGGCACAGAGGGAAGGCAGTCATGTGAAGACAGAGGCAGAGACTGGAGTCATGCTACCACAAGACAAGGAACGCCTGCCATCACCGGAAGCTACAAGAGGCAAAGGAGGATTTCTCCCCTAGAATCTTCGGAGAGAGCAAGTTCCCGCTGGTATCTGGATTTTGGCTTCTTGCCTCCAGAACCGTAAGACAACAAATTTCTGTTGTTTTAAGCCACCTAGTTGTACAGTGAGCAGAGCCCTATTGCCGCAATGGTTAAAACACTCGGCTGCTAACCAAAAGGTCGGCGGTTGGAACTCACCAGCATCTCCGTGAGAGAAAAGACTTGGTGATCTGCTCCCGGAAAGATTACACCTTAGAAAGCCCTATGGGGCAGTTCAGTTCTATCCTATAAAGTCACTATGTGTCGGAATCAACTCGACAGCCCACAACAACAACCGTTTGTACAGTGAAAACTGTGAGAGCTCGATGGGACTGCCTTGTTTTTCCGGGTCTCACAAGTTTTCCTCTTTTGATAGGATGCAGTCTTACCGCTTTTCTAATGTTCGCTTTAGTGGAAAATATAGGCATTTGAGTTTTCCTTCTCTGACAGGTTTCTGCCTTACACAGGTTCCGGCTTTCACAGGTTTTACTGGAGTACTTTGTAACAGAGCCCAAGGAAACTAACAAAGACTCCTTCAGTTTTTCTGAGCATGATTCTATAAGGATGCTAATTCTGAAGAGAACAGTAATTATGCAACATCAGGAAATCTGTTTCTGGTATGAGGGATAGCACAGATGTCTGACTTTAGGAAGTAACAATAACGGTATAGGCTTTAGTGAAAACAGATGGTTACATGGTTATATTATTTCCAAAACAGCATCTTTCATCTTTTTTGAGAGTGATAAGGCCAATGTAACTATTTCCAAATATAATCACACTCACAAGAACTGGGGATTAGAAACTGAACGTATCTTTCTGAGGGACGAGAATCAACCCTTAACAGAGTCAAAGCATTTTTTCCCCTCTGATTAAAAGTGATTGCTTAAAAAAAAAAAAAAAATTATTGTGTTGTTGTTGAGAATATATATAGCAACACATAAAGCAATTCAACAGTTTCTACATGCAAAATTAAGTGACATTGATTACCCTCTCTGAGTCGTGCAACCATTCTCACCCTCCTTTTCTGAGTTGTACCTCCTCCATTAACATAAACTTACTGCCCCCTAAGTTTCCTATCTAACTTTTTGAGTTGCTGTTGTCAGTTTGATCCCACATACTTCCTAAAAGAGCAGAATGCTCCAGGCAGACATTTTTTACTAGTTAAGCTAAATTATTATTTGGTTTTAAGAAAACTTCAGGAGATATTTTTAGTTTAAGGTTTAAAGATTTTCTCACGGACATAGTTTCAGGGGTTCATCCAGCCTCCATGTCTCCAGAAAGTCTGGAGCCCATGAGAATTTTGAGGTTCTGTTCCACATTTTCCCCCTTTCGATTAGGATTCAACTATAGAATTTTTGATCAAAAATACTCAGTAAAAACAAAAACAAGTGAACTTCTAAGCAGGAAAAAAATGGTGATAACTCATAAACTTGCATGACAAAGAAATTATAATGTTACAAATGAAAAAATACAGAATGAGACAAATATATTTAAAAATAATCATAAGAAACTAATAAATGTATGTATCATCCCCCCAAAAAGTGATTGCTTATGTATACCTCTCTTGCTCATAGAAGTTATATTCTTTCTTTTCTTTCGCCATGTGTGGAGCAACAGCCACAAAACATCACAGTGGCTTTCCCTGCCAAAGCTGAAATCTGTGAAAGAGTGTGGATTTAAAGGTAAGAATCTAGAATAAGAAGGTCTGCTTTCTGATTGCACTGAGTAATCACTGCAGATCTGCTTCTACTTTGACATTGACAAACACACACTGTCAAATCCTAGAGCCCTTATGTGGTAGAAATCAAACATCATGATTGTCTCTAAAGTTTTTCATTTACTTGTTTCCATAGAATTCCTCTGGGTAATCACCCAAAATTCAGTGTCCATCACTGAATGAACGGGTTGTGAAAGGACTTTGATGAAGAGCAATCAGAGCAATGACGATTTTCAAGCTTCCCGAAAAGTTGATTTTGCCATTGCTACCTATTGGAAAAGCTATTTAAAAATAATAACTTGCAAAATATTTCATTGAAAAGAGCCAACACAAGCATAATTCATCCTGATTAAAATCCATCAATTTTAGTGTTACAGTCTATCACTATAGAAAACATTGTTCTTTATATGGACATTACAATCCCAATTGCATCATTAATGCATAGGGATTGTTTTATTTATCTAGTGTTGCTATAACAGCCCTGCCCCATAAGTAGGTATTTTTATCAATCCGCAACAGGGGCTTGAGGACTGGTGGGGTAACCTAAAGCTCCTAATCACCTGCTACAGGACTCCAAGAAAAAGTGGTGCCCTCAAGTCTTTACAGTCAACAGAATGGGGTGCTCAGAGTCCAGCTGCAAAACTCACTGACCTACTCAACCTAGAGAAGAGGGACACACTTTCCTTTCAGAATCTCAGGGGCAGCCATCAGCCCCCTGCCTGGCTCAGTGCGTGATCCCCTACCACAGCCAGAGTCCAGTGCCTGCACCAATCACCCATGCCTCTCTAGGACTGGTGGTGAGAGCCACCCACTGTGATATTTCTGTTATAGCAGGAAAAAAATGGTGATAACTCATAAACTTGCATGACAAGAAGATTATAATATTACAAATGAAAAAATACAGAATGAGACAAATATACTTAAAAACAATCATAAGAAACTAATAAATGTATGTATCATCCCCCCAAAAAGTGATTGCTTATGTATACCTCTCTTGCTCATAGAAGTTATATTCTTTCTTTTCTTTCGCCATGTGTGGAGCAACAGCCACAAAACATCACAGTGGCTTTCCCTGCCGAAGCTGAAATCTGTGAAAGAGTGTGCATCACACATTTGGTAACCGACTGCCTGGACACCTGAGCTGAACCCATACAGGAAAATGTAAAGGACTCCTGTGTGCACATACTTAGTTACAGAACTAACCACCGGGGTAGCAGGATGCTAGAGATTCAAAGGTGTCAAAAATCAAACTAGTGCACACGAGCACTGTATTTGGGCATATCAAAACAAAACAAAACAAGAAGCTAGGTCTCACTAAACAAATATAAAATAAAATTATAATAAATTACTGATGGCTTGAGACAACAGTCAATATCAAATCACATAAAGAGGCAGTCCATGATGGCTTCAGCAAGCTCCCAAAATAAAGAATCAATAACTTCTCTGGAGGAATAGTACTTCTTGGAATTACCAGAGGCAAAATACAAAAGATTAATATACAGAACTCTTCTAGAAATTAGAAAGAAAATTCGACAGAATGCAGAAATAGCCAGGCAACATATAGACACAGTAGTAGCGGAACTTAAAAAAGTTATTCAAGAACATAATGCCAAATTTAATAGGCTGCAAGAATCCACAGAGAGACAGCAATCAGAAATCCAGAAGACTAACAATAAAACTTCAGAATTAGACAACTCAATAGAAAGTCATAGGAGCAGAACTGAGGC